>NC_143580.1:164961180-165264210 GCF_048544385.1 Mastigoproctus giganteus | reverse complement strand
AATTTATGATTATCATTTTTAAATTTATGATTATGATTTTATGATACCATATAAAGCAACTTAATTAATGCTCAAACAATAAATTTAATTCCACGCAAATCAGCATAGCTCAATCCAGTTTTTTTAACCCGGCAGTAGTATAGCTCACTTTTATGACACAAGTTGTTTGGCATTATCTGACAGGGAATTAAATGTAACGTAACCTTAGTTTTAAGAAAAATATTTAATATTTTGAATTGTGTATTACACATAGATTGTAGATTGCAACATCTGTTAAGTTTATTGATATTTTTTAATAATCAAAAGCGTACTCCTGCAACAAAGGTCATTGTTTTGTCAGTGCTGTCAGCAACTTCTGTTAACGACTTTCTGATTGATCTTTGTCGCCTAATGGTAGTGGGTGCGGAACAGAACAGGAAATGGGTGCAAATAGCATCTTTGTTGAAGTCTGAATTTATTACCTCAGGACATTTATTGGGGGTGGGGAGCTCTTTCATTTCCTCCTCTAGGTCCATTTTAGTTCGAAGGAAGCTTGTTTATTACTGGCTGAGAAAGGATAAGTAATGACAGTGTTTTTTTTGTGACGGTACACAATGGTACGCCGTACAGGCACCTTTATTAACAGTGATGTGTGACATTTGGATGCAGTGCACTTTGAAATTTGTAATATTCTGTAAATTTTTTTCACATGTTTACATACTATTCAAATAAGCTTAAAATTATTTAACTAAATTTACATTTTTCACTGTTTATTGTTAAGATATTTTCTATATAAAACTGTATAACCATTTTTATAATTCTAAATTACTCAGTCGGACCTCTGTTTAATTATTTTGAATTCCCCTTGAAAGTTAAGTTACATTTAAAATAGTTTCCGTTGAGCGAAGAAAAATTTCATATAGCAATCGGATTAGGAGAGAATTAACTCGGTACGCACTGTTCGCATTTCTGGCAATTTAGGCAATTAGTGTTGCCGTGCTGTGTGAAGGCACCTCCGCAGCCAGGTGAGCAGGAGCAGCAGTGTGTAGCACACACTTCTTGATTAGACTGGGATTCGAGCCCGTGACCACCAAATACGGGGGATGCAGAAAGATCAGGGAATGACCACCGCATATCCCCGGAGCAATATGGCCTTAGTTGCTAATGCTCCTAAAAATCAAACAGCAGCAACAACTGCTGCCCAAATTAAGAGAGCTCAAGGGATTACCATTCTACAACTTAGTGGTACCTGGTAAAATCTATCTGACCACCCATCCCCACATACGGAGAAGTTGCACTGGTCTGCAGTGAGCAGATCAAGGGGTATTCCCAATGGGCTCTGAAATAAACCACCTTCTACTGCAGTGGTGTCCAACCTTTTCCCGTACAGGGGCCATATTAAACCAAGTAAAATTGAAAATATTTGAAACTTTTATTAAGTACAATACACAATTACATTTACTGAACAAAAACATTTAATGAGAAAATTTTTTGATAATTAACAAAATTTAAAATGCTGTTTTAGTTCACTTTCCTTGCGGGCCGTAGGTTGGACACCTCTGTGAATCAACTGTAAGCCTCTCCCTCCGAGAATTAGAAAAGTGATTTTCTTTTACCCCGACAAATAATCATCTGTTGTTTCGCGAAAGTGCGTTATCCATATTTTTCCGTAAATTTTCCCTATCTCTGTTTACATGGTCACAGTACCTGAATATCTGAATGACACCGATATTTTGGACAATTTCAAAAAAAGAAAAGAAAAAAAATTCAAATTTAAGAGCTAGTGACAATACTGATGACGAGAGAAGGAAAACGAGGACTACAAAGGTATTAAACCTTCTAAGCATGAATTGTTGGCATTTGGTGAAAATTAAGTTAGAAAATTGTCAATTAGGTTACAGTTAAATGCAATTCGGGGATTTCAGGAATACCTAATTGAAAAGATGGTTTCGGAAGAATTGAAGCATTTGATGAACGCTCTGAGTACAATACCAATTTTATCGAGTGAATGTGAACGAGGATTTTCACAAATGAATCTGATTGTCAGCTCAACCAGCGCTTTGTTGATGACAAAAACAGTTTCTTCACTACTTTTTCTTAAAATTGTATGCCCACCACTGACCCGCTTCGATCCAGCAAAACATGTTGATTCGTGTCCGCTTCGGAAAAGTCATTCAGACACACAAAGATTAAGAAAAGAAGTCGGCATAGGGTGTCTGTCGGATGATAACTTAAAAATTTTTGAATATTCTACAAAAACTTCATTAAAAAATTATTTTTACTTATTATTTTTAGGGTGCATAGTCTAACAGAGGATCCTTAAAATGTCACTCGGTTGTCCGTCTGTTTTTTTTTTTTTTTTTATGTGAATCCCAAACACGAGAGGTATTAGAACCTATAGTACTTAGTACCATGCTTGGGTTGGAGGTTGAGAAGATGAAAGAAGATATTTGTTGACATTGCACTCGAACTTCTGTAGATTGTAATTTTCAGAAAATACGTATGAAGGAAGGTTGTTAAAGAAAACGGCAGTTGAATGAATAAATGAGGAAGATGAAAAGTTGGGTTCTGTAGGTTTGAAGTTGGACAGTAAATGGATGTTGACTGATGGCGGCATGTGTTCGGACTGTTTTGAAAGAGAGAGCGGGAATTATAGAAGCCAATTCAGAAGAACAGTGCCCATGGAAATATCTGTAGAAGAGGCATGCAGCAGAAACAGTGCGTCTATGAGAAAGCGAGTGGAGAGACTCTGTTAGAGATGAATCATTAATTAACCTAACTGCCCTCTTCTGAATGGAATCAAGAAGCCTGAGAGAGGTTTTGGGGGCACCACCCCAGTTGTGGGAACAATATTCCATGGCAGGGCGGATTTGCGATTTATACAGAGTGAGCAGCTGTTTGGAAGAAAAGTAACGTCGAGAGCGAAAGAGAAAACCAAGTTTTTTAGATGCAGAGGAAGCAATATTTGTAATGTGCTTGTGCCAAGAGAGATTAGAAGTCAGGGTAATCCCCAAAAGAGATATATCATTTTGCCTAGAAATCAGAGTGTCACTAAACATAAGCATAGGAGCAGAAGAATCCTTTTTTGCCAGATATAAGACAAGACTGAGTTTTAGAAGGGTTGAAATCAACCAAGTTGTCTTTGCCACACTGGAGAATTATCTGAAGATCGGCATTTAAGGAATTGGTAGCAGATTTTCGAGAAGTTGAAACTGATTGAGCAGGACAAGGTTTCTCAAAATGGAAAGTTGAATGCAATGTGCTATCATTGGCAAAACTATGGATAGGATTTCCAGTCAATGGAAGAAGGTCATTGATATACAAGAGGAAAAGAGTGGGGAAAGAACTGAACCTTGGGGGACACCGGCATTAGTGGAGAAGTTAGAAGACAGAGAGCCATCTACCATCTCCCTCAGTGAGCGATCAGAGAGAAAACTGGATAGCCAATTACTGAAAACAGTTGGCAAACCATAAGATGGAAGCTTGTTTAGAAGACCTTTATGCCAAACACGATCAAAAGCCTTTGAGATGTCAAGAGCAACTACTTGTGTTTCACCAAACCTTTCCATTGAATTAGTCCATAAATGGGTAACATAAGCCAGAATATCACCAGTGGATCAACACTGACGGAATCCATACTGGCGATCGTTGATCAGACGGAAGGTTTCTAGGTAGTTTAAGAGTTGGCGGTTAATTGATTTCTCCATTACTTTAGAAAGAGTAGAAGTAATTGCAATGGGACTGTAATTGGATGGGAGAGATTTGTCACCCTTTTAGGAACTGGCTGGATATGAGCAAATTTCCAAGAAGGAGGAAAAACACCTTTGGAATAAGAAAGTGAAAAAAGGCGGCAAAGAATAGGAGTAAGTTCAGGAGCCCAGGTTTTGAGAACAAGTGGAGAAATACCACCGGGACCTGGAGCTTTTTTAGCATCAAGATTCTTCAAAATCCTTCTGATATCCTTTTGACGGAAGACCACAGGAGGCATTGAATGGAGCGTTTTGGGAATGGTGGGAGGTGTTTTACCAAGATCATTAATACATGAGCTGGAAGAAAAATGGGATGCTAGCAGGTCAGCTTTATCCTTGGCTGAAGTGACAACAGAACCATCTGGTTTGGACAGAAGTGGGAGCAGAGATGGGCAAAAATTGTGACCAATATCTTTGGCAAGAGACCAGAATGCTCGGCTACCATTAGGGCAAGAAGCAAGTTTTCTACTCTTAGCCTGTTCAAACTCTAGTTTGGACTGATTAATAACTGCTTTACAATTGTTGCGAGATTTGGTGTAGGCAGAAAATGAAACTGAAGAATTAGAAACAAGCCAATTATGATATGCAACATTCTTCTCTTGGACAGCCTTAGCACATTTATTGGAAAACCAAGGTTTAGATAAAGGACGAGATTTTAAAGTGGAGTGTGGGATAAAGGATTCCATTCCTGCAAGAATAATTTCACTGACATGATCTGAGCAAACGTTGACATCAGAAGTTTTGAAACAGTAATCTGACCAAGGAAAAGAAGAAAAGAAGTCTCGCAGGTCATCCCATTTTGCATTCTTGTAATGCCAAACAACATGAGGTTGGGAATAGCCATGAGATAAAGGTTCCATTGGAGAAGAGACAATCACCAAGTTTTGATCTGAAGTGCCTAAAGGACTTCTCACTTCTACCGTGTACTTAGAAGGGTTGTTTGAGAGAAAAAGATCAAGCGTATTGGCTGTATGATTAGGATTGTCCGGTATTCTTGTAGGTAAATGAACAATCTGTGCTAGCTCATTAGTAATCAACAACTTCATCAACATTAGCTAGAAAAAGTTCCACATATGTACTACATTGAATAGAAGAAATAAGACTTATTTGCAGGTGAATCAACAGACACACCCTCCTTTCCAGGTCATATTAAGAAAATATTCAATCATTCTTAAAAAAAAAAAAACTGTGACAAAACATATAGCAACAGACATTGTTATTTAAGCTATTCTTCCAGAGGCATGATGCGTTGGTAAACTGTATTTTTTGAAGATAATAAAGAACTCGATACCTACATTCAGGGCTGGTGCTATCATTAGGCCAACTAGGCACCCACCTTATAAAGTCTTATAAAATTTTTTTATACTCTGTTTTTTTATTTATCCTTTTTATATGTTCTATTTTTCTTTTTGAAATTTAGTGATATTTTTGGCTAAGCAAAAAAAATCTCTTATTGATCTTAGTTGGAAATGTGTTGTTCATAGCAGGATACATTACATCATGTTGTCATTGAGTGAGTAACAGTCTGTTTTTGCAATTTTTGCATAATTTTTTTCCACCTGAAATTGAAACTTTTAAAAAACTTAAATTTTAACATCACAATTCACAAGGTTATTCAAAATGATTTGTGTGCTAAAACATTTTCTTTTGTATTTGAGAAAGATAATCAAAGATTGTTGTATTACTTATTCTTCTAATTTAAAAGAAATTTGGCAGTTTCAAGTTTTGTACTTTTAATTTTGGTACAAGACATCTTTTTTTGGGTGTGCAAGTAGTTAGCCTTGCCTAGGGCACAAAATATCCTGGCACCAGCCTGCCTCCATTGATATTATGTTTATTTCTGAATTGGAAATGCGTACATAACGGAGACAAATGTTTTGTGGTTTTTTTCTTACCACTTTGGTGACTGCAAAGACAGTAACTAAGAGTTATTATTATGGAATTCTTAAATTTTTTTTTTTTTTTAGTAGAATTAAAAGTTTTAGTAAATCAAACTTTGATCTAATTTGAAGAAATTTGTTTTAAGGTTAATTTTGTATTGTAAATAACACTAATAATATATAAACACTTAAACCAGCTATCTTTGCAATATTACTGCCACAAAAGAACTTACTGATTTATTTGTGGGTGAAACATATATATACTTTGGTTTGCTTAATCTCATTTCCAGGTGGTTTGGTGGACAAGAATTTAAGGGTTTACTTGTGCCCTGAGGGTATCATTATTGCAGGTGTAATGTTGTTGGCGTAATGGTGGGGGATGTTGGTACACATTTAAGGATATGTGATAAAAAGTAAATAAATAGAAATAAAAATTGTTTAAATTAAAATAGAATAGAAAAAATTAAATAAACTAAATTACATAATCTAAATAATATTGTTGAAAAACTTTACCAGATTAAGACCTTCTGTTTCTAAGGTGGTTGGTAGGGATTGATTTAGGTCATAATCTACTTCTTAGTTGGGGGGAGGGTTTGGCTGGAGGGTTGCTTGCAATTGTGACAGTGATATTGCAAAGAGAGAGCAGCTCATAAGTGATGTATTATTATTGTTGTTATTATTATTAATTACAATATAAAATTAACCTTAAACCAAAATTCTTTGAATTTGATCTAAGTTTGATTTACTGAAATTTAATTCTACTAAAAAAAAATTTAAGAATTCCATAATAGGAGCCCTTAGTTACTGTCTTTGCAGTCACTGAAGTGGTAAGAAAATACCATGAAATGTTTGACTCCATTATGTACATATTTCCAATTTGTAAATAAAACATAATAATAACAGTGTAGGTTTTGAGTGCTTTATTATTTTCAAACAAGACATTTTTCTTCTTTGAAGTTGGTGCTTTCTCTACAGATTTGTAAAGATAGTACATCAGTCTGCATGTTGGAACTCAGACTGGAAGTGTTGAAGATTCATGAAGGTGCAGTAATAATAATAATAATGACAATGTATTGCTATGTTACCAATGTATGACCTTGTGCAGTAATGCTGCTCTTATTGTCAAAACTTGGATAAGTGTT
Source organism: Mastigoproctus giganteus (assembly GCF_048544385.1). Taxonomy (NCBI): domain Eukaryota; kingdom Metazoa; phylum Arthropoda; class Arachnida; order Uropygi; family Thelyphonidae; genus Mastigoproctus; species Mastigoproctus giganteus. The sequence goes on along the minus strand of NC_143580.1, from coordinate 165,257,460 downwards.
CATATCACATGTATTGGATGACAGTGAAGATAGAAATTTGAAGAGATTAGTAACTAAAGAGCATTACAGATCATGTAATGATAAATCAGTTCAAATAGGAGGGGTAGTTAATAAGTGTTTACCGTCACCTAGAAATATTTAAGTTAGGGATTTGAAACTTGAATGGCTCTTTCATACTCCTCTATGTAGCTACCTTCTAGAGCTACTCATTTTTCCCATCTGTGGATATGCTTTTTCAGGCCTCATGAAATAGAACTCAATTTCAGCATGAAATCTGCAGCCCTGTGATGGTTTCTTCATTTAAGAAAGAGGAAGGAGTCTGAAGGTCAGAGTTTGAGAAAATAAGGTAGATGTAGAGAACCACACCTGATTGCAAAGTCCACTGTGAGTAGGTACACTGTTGGCCAGGAGGCATATAGTTTTCCACATCTCTTCAACTTAATAGCCTCTCTTAACTTTCCCAGGAGGTTTCTGATGTACTCCCCAGTGATGCTTGTTTAGAAGTAATCTGTAATGACCATACCTCGAGAGTCCCAGAAGGCTGACAACATGGTCTTGCTGGCAGAAAATTGAACCGTGTCTTTTTGGGGGTTTGTGAAGGTGAATGTTTCCATAGCTTGCTCATCTGTTTTATTTCTAGGTCATAGTGATGTACCCAGCATTCTGTAAGATACCTATCTTACAAGTCTAGAAAAATTATAAATTTTTGTCTTTGGAATTAATTATTTTTAAATAGATAAGTTTAGGTTAATTCCTTGTACATAAAGTTACCACTGGTGTTCGTTGAGGTAGAGTGCATTATTAGCACTGTCCCCACTGTGTCCCCACAGTGGGGACAGTTTGGACTAAGAACGGAACAATTGAAATGGGTCAGTGGGAGACTGGTCTGTTTACTTAAAATTATAGTGGTTCAACACTCAGGTAATAGCCAATAGGATAAGTTGGGAAAGGAAAAAAGGCACCATCCCCGAATTGCTCCTTAAAGCCAGTAAGCGCATGACTTGGATAAATCGTGGTATGGTAAAGATAAAAGGATGGATAGTTAGAATTGACTGCGGAGAGAAAACAACTCTGCCAAAGAAATGGTCTGTACTTCAGAGGAAAAAATAAGCCGTGACCCTGATGATGGCAGATACCTTAAGCTTTGGGTAGGTACAAAGTGACCGACCCTGTGATGCGGTTTTAAACGGAAAAGGTGACTAGGTCTGGTAAAGAGTGTAGCAAAAGGGATTAAGAGGGGTAACCACCACGGAAAAGCTGCCGAGGGAGGCAGCGTCGTAAACAACACATATACTTCTTGTTAAGGATGGCTTCTCCATATAGGACTCGTTAAGGACAAAGGAAGAAGACAAGAGCAAATCAGAATAAAGATGCAGAAATAGAAAATGAAAATGATTGGTCAAAAGAAGGGAAAGGGAGAACAAAAAGGAGAAGAGAGGAACGGAGCAATTGAGAAGAGAGAATGGAAGTGATGTGAAGAAGTGGGGAGAAAGATTTTGGAGGGGAGTGAGAAAAGGGCCAGAGCAGTTCAGCGGGTAATTAGGAGTAAGTGTTGGGAAAGGTTAAGAAAGAAAATGTTATGAGAAGTACAAGTGCTTAGGTGTAATGTGCAGAGAAGCGTTGCTAGGTGCTAGAAAATGAGAAGAAAGTCTAAATGGATTGCCAGAGGAATGTTCCAGAAGCAAGAGCCTTGTCTTATTGAGAGAACTAGCAAAGAATGAAGTTCATAACCCGGCCCCTAAACGAAGGATCCAAGAGCGACTCTAGAGATGTACACCTAGCGGACCAGTAAGCCAGACCCAGGAAGGCAGCCACATAGAAGTGTAGGAAAGATAAAAAGCGAATGATTGCCAACTGGAGGAAAGAGAAAGGCAAAGAAAAGTAAGTCCCCTAGTATTGATTGTTTAGAAACTGATGGAATTAACTGCATCTAGAGACTGCAATGAGTTAGGTAGCATTGTAGAAATAACTAACTAAAATAAAAGTGGAGAAACTGTGTTAATTATTAGGAAAGAATGATGAGAGAGAATGTATTATCCTTCTATGATTCAAAAGCATTGTGAGAAAAGGTTTTGAAATTCTTTGTTTACAGGAAGGAATCTTAGGTAAAGTGTAAGATTTATGTTCTAGTTTAATATTGATGTGGTTAAGGTTATGTAAGTATATATGTACATGTTTAATTAACTCTTACATTATGCAAGTTTGTTGTTTGAGGGAAGACGTCAGAATATGAGGATTGTATGCTCAGGTCTAAAAGAATGTATAAAGGGAATATATACATAAGTGCTCATTAAATTATGTATAGCTGAGCAGCATAAGAAAGGTAATTGGTTCTTTGGCTAGGGAAATAGCAGCCTACTAGACAGATAGAATTAATATTGGTAGTTTAGCCCAAGAAGTCCAGCAAAGTAACAAAGGTTATGTATATTAACTTATATGTGTTGAAGGATTGAAAAGATATTTGGTACAGGAGCTAGATTTTCTTTACTTGAAGCAGAAATTCATGTACACATGTTTTGAGACGGAAAGTGGTAAAGTGCAAAGATATTTGTACATTTTACTCAGAATGCTGTAATATTATATGTAAATTTTGATATTGAAAATAAATTTCTGCTATGGTTACAATACTGAATATGTCTCTTTACTCAAGAGAAGTTCACACAGCCCTAAGAAAAATACATTGAGAATTATCCTGATTGGGGAAAATAAAAGAAAACCTCATAATTGTGTATCTTCTGATACAAGAAAAGGTTAAATAGTTGAGCAGTCAGATAGCTTGTGGGCTTTGTAGGAGTGAGGAACCAGTTGTTCTCCTTTGAAAAATTATAACAACTATCTAGTTGGGTTCCAAAGTACAGAGATGTTTATATAGTTAAATAAGATAAAACAAAAACCCCAGTTCCCACAATTCATCCACCATCACAATTTGGTAAAAAAAAAATCAACATTCTCTACAAAGCTTCAACAATTGTACAGAACACTATTTCTCGTGGAACTTTTCAGGGGTTATCAATGATCTCAGAACCAATCATGCTGCCATCTTAGACATCTGCAGAACTCCTACATTATGTTGCAAACAGACCCATGGCTAATGTTCACTTCATTTGCCAAAAAATTTATAGTCACATATATCTTCAAGGACTAGCTGTTGCACTTTAGCCACAAATGGCAGGAACTGTGGCTGAAATCAGTGTTCTTTCTTTTGGGTCAATGTGCACACTGCTTTGCCCACACCTGACCTATCTTTTCCAGTCTCGTGTGATGGGCAATCTTCTCCATACGCAGCTTTCATCTCCTCATGGATTTGTTTTGCTTCTTTGCTTTGCAAATTAAGAAATTTATAACATATCAGACCTCAATCTTCACTATACTACCTGCTGTTGTGTTCATGGCCTAGTTCAGTACCTAATGAAACTAGAAAAACAAATAAATATGCATTAACTTATGAGACTTATAGTACACATATACATAATATCAAATCTCTAATTCAGCTATTTCTAGGTGAGAGTAAATTCTACTTGCCCATTGTATTGGACAGAAAAAATGTAGCTTGATTTGGATATTATCAAAATACAATAATTTAGAACTAAACTAAAATAAATAAAATTTAATTGGGATTGAACAAATAATCAAAATTTTAAAAATGTCATCTATATGGAATTTACTACTTTAAATTATTCATGTTGACAACTTATTTTTAAAGGTCAAAATACCTTATACATATTGCAGAATGAGCAGTATGAACTGCTGTGTTTTTACTTGTTGATTTAAACATGCATAGGCTTATATATTTGTTTTTACTTGTAGATATTTTTACAAGCTGAGTTTGCCCTTGACAATCCAGAAACATTTGATGCAGTTTTCCCATGGTTCCGCAAACATCCTCAGAAAAAAGGTACCATTCCATTTAGGAATTCTACCAAGCTTTTACAAGAAAAGGTAGAAATTCATGTTATGATAAAAATAATAATATAAGTCAGAATCATATATATCAGATTAGAAGTAGTCACTTTATTAAGTCTTGAAAAGAAAAAGAGCTTATTAACATTAAAAACAGGAATGTTTTTTTTTTTTTATTATTTCAAACTTATATTGTTATTAAAATAAGTGAAGACAAAGGTTCTCTCCATTAAGCATTAACACTGAATGTAGATAACATTTATTTATATCAGCATATGCATTATAGTGAAAGTAGCTTATGCACCATCAAACCCCCATAACAACATATCAGTGTATGTTTTATGATTTCAAAGAGCAGCCAGTTCATATACAGTGGTTGTTTTCAAAGTGGAAATCTCTTTCTTATTGATGCTTTTGTTTGCCTGATTCATAATTAGTATTGATAACCTCTGGGACTTTATGGATGAGAGAAATTGCCAAAATATTTCATTTAACATATGCCACGGGTGTTTGTGCTCAATAAGTTTGGAAACATTTCAAAATTAGTTGTTTTTATTCCATATAAAGTTATGTATAGCAGTCATGTGGCAAATTTCCATTTATGCCTCATCATGCAAGAGGGAAATTTCAGAAAATTCATGTTCATATGCAATGCACATTTCATTTTTAAAAACATGATTTGAACAAAAACACAACTTCACATTCCAAAACTTTGCTTACAAAAGGAGAAAAAGTGATTTCTGCAAATTTTGGCAGAAACTGACCTGTTTATTGCAACTTTAAACCTTACATTGTTCTACTCTAAACTTCCTGTAACAAATACACATAGTTGACAAAAGTTCTCATTGGCCAATTGCCTTGATCAGTTATAAGGATTGCAATACTGGTTTCTGGCATACCTAAAGTAGTAAAATATCAGTATTTTGGCTTTCCAGCCTTAGATTCTAGAACCAAAGGTAAATTTTCAATTTAGATATGTGTGTACACACAAACTGTTTCGATTTGTGATAAACAAGCCACTTGTGTAAAGCGATAATATGCCTATGTGATTGTCTGTAAGCAATGGGATTTTCAACAGTCAGGGCTAGTGGCACCTTGTAGCCAATTAATGAAGAGCTTCCCAAATTTGGAGTTCAAAAACTTTTCCAAGTTTCAATTATATCACACTAGTGTGATATAATTGAAAGGACAAATGTACATAAACACCTGCCCGGTTTGCTACAGTCTGGCTTGGGACTGCCCCAACTTGAGGGGGGGGGAGACAAGGTTTTCTTGTTTTTTTTCTCCCTGTTATGAATTGATCGATTATTCTAATACATTCTGCTAATATTAACATAATACATAATTTATTGATCGATTATTCTAATACATTCTGCTAATATTAACATAATACATAATTTATACTTAATTATTATATCTACTAATAATTCATAATTTAGTTATTGTATTTAATGTATTTTACAGAATATTGCCTAGAATGAATAACATTAAATTTAAAGACAGAAAAGCGAATCATAGGAACTCAGTATGGGTCTTATATAAATTGAGAAATTTGTTCAAAATCATTGATTGATCTTAATTCTAAAATTATTTTCATTGAGGACGAATTCAATACTGTATCAATGACAGTTTCAACACTTCTTCCAGTGACAATCGCCATTGAAGCATTTTGTGTCGCCAAGACACCAATTTGCTATTTACAAGTGCCACTATATAGTTTATGATGAAATCACTTGCTGAACATAACTCTTCTCTTTCCAAACAATTGTATGCTGCATTAAAATTTCAAGTAGAACAAAGGTGCACCGATTTAGAAAGCATTCTTCTTTACCTCCATAAACCTCAAGAGTATGAAGAAAATTGGAATTGACAAAGCAGAGATTCTATTGATAGAATTATTTATATTCTAGTTCAAAAACTTTCTGAAATAGTGGAATATCAAGAAGACACTATTGAGGTTGAAATTACTAATTCCTGCTATGCCCCTTCATGTATGCATGATAAACCTAAAGAAGGTAAAGATGAGCCAGAAATGCTTTTGGTGAAACAAAATATAGAGCTTGCCATCAATAAAAAGATCCCTAGTCTCTACAAAAAAAAAAAAAAAAGAAAAAAAAAACACCCAAAAAGATCTCAAAATTAAAAAAACAAGAGATATAATATTTGAAGAGGAAGAAATTAGAGGGAAATATTTGGAATTGACATCAATACCAGCTCACCATTCTGTGAGGCATTGATTTGGAATGAGCTTTCTCTGCGATGGTAATATCTACACAAAAAATTTTCTTGTGACTCAGTGATGAGACTATCAGTGCATTTCGTTTTCTAAGATCTCATTTTTTAAACAAAGGTATGAAATAAAATAACTTGTATATTTTTCCACTTTGGTTTTTAATACTTATATATGATTGTATCAGTAAACATGTTAATTTCTAACAGAATGAAAATTTACCTTTTTTTTATATGTTCTAACTTTATATCGTATAACTTCACATGAAGAGAAGAGAAGAGGGACAGTAAAATGCAAGCATCTGAAAAGAAAATCAAAGAAACGAAAATTTGGCCCATTGTAGATCAGTGTTTAAAATGAGAAGTGAATATTTAATGTACTTTCTACCATGCTGCCCTTAAGTAGTATTTAAATATAAAGGTCTGATAAAAGTAGCATTTTTTTATAATTTCTATGCAAAAATTCTGCCAAAGTTAATAAAAATATGTGAAAATCTAAATTTCGTGATTTTTGAAGAAACCAACCATGACAGAAACAAATGGAAGTCATTTTTGAAATGAGCATTAGAAAATGATTCAGAAACATCCTTTTCTGAGAAAACATCAGTGAATATTTTTTAAAAATGCAGAGTATTGTAATCAGCTATTTACAATGAAAATATACAACGGTTATACAGTCTTTCTTTAGTGTGTTGGATTTAACCATATAGTGCAAGGAAGCCACAGGTTTTTGTTGCTTTAGCCCAAAAAAAAAAAAAAATGTGTATCCCTCTTCATTTACATAACTATCCAGTTGACCTTTGAATTTCTTCAAATTGGCAAGCTCAACTATGTGCAACTTGTTCCAGTAATCAACAACTCACTAACTAAAAGAAAACTTTCTGTTGTCAGCTTGCTGGCTAAAAGAAAACTTTCTACAATGTAGTCTAAATCTCTTCCCCTATAATTTGAATTTATGGCCATTCTAGAATTATTTATAACATTACATTTGAGTAGAGAGGGTGCTGACATTACTTGGTGTACTTGTGAATTTGCATAGGTTCTGAATTTTGGAATGTTTTTATGCAGATTAATGCACATAAGTCAAAACATGTTGCTGGTGTACTTTGCCATTTAGCAACTGAAAAATCTTTTGATCTAACTGTCATTCAAGAACCTTACTACTGTGCTGAGAAAATTGTTGGATACCTCCTTATTAAAAGAATCATTTTCTATAATCATGACCATCCTCATACTGCCCTAATTATTTTTAATGATTCCTTATAAGTTACTCTTATTAACAAATTCTGTACTCAATTCATTTCTTGTGTTTTGATCTCTAGTCTTTTCAGTCTATTGAACTTTCAAAGATGATTTGGAACCCACTATTATCTTTTTTAGATTGTGTGTTTCACCTTCTTGGTTCTGTTAGATGTTGTATCTGTGCAGATTTTAATGCAAAATCTTCAACCTGATACTGTTTTTTTATTACAGATCAACATGGTTGTCTTTTAGATGACTCTATTCTTAATCCTAATTTTTTTGTATTTAATTTACCTGATATGCCTTTCACTTTCTTTTGTCTCCTTGGATAGGATAAGATGAAATGATGTTACAATTTGTTCTTCTGTGATTCTTTCTCTTCGCTCTTGAACTGTTCATGATAACTGGTGTTTATCTGATCATTGTATAATTTCTTTTAAAATCTCCTCTCCTAATTTAACATCTGATTCATCTGTTTTACCTTGCTTTTTCTCTTAAAACTTCAAACTGGTCAAAATTCTGTTTTATCCTTCCAACTCAATTCTGATTTTGATGAAACCCTCTCTAACTTATCTTCCGACCACTGCATTTTTTCTTCAGAACACTATTATAAATTCACTACATTTTCCTTCAGGGAAAAGATTAACAGAGAAATTACTACTCCCGGGTGGAATTGGAATTTTACTAAAGTCTCATGTAGACAAATTATTTCTTCCTGATGACCCAGTTCTTGATTCTCCAGCTCACCAAGAAATTAGAGATTTAAATTAAAATTACTTTACTCCCAAAATTGTATCTCCATTTTCTCCCAATGTTCTTGGGCCTTGCAGTTGACACATACTGGTCTTTCCTCTTTATAATTGCAGTCTTTATATACATGCTCTGTCCTGGTACAATGCCCACCCATCAGTTCTCCTTTACAAAATTTGAAAGTGTGTCCGTAAGTAAGGCAATTTAAAACACTTTGGTACAATAACAATGTTGTGTACCCTGTAAAGATGACCAATTTATATATATGCTTTCTCTGCACAAGTATTTTACCTATACCAGAAGACACTTCTAGTATCCATTTCCTCAACAATTATCCTGTTGCTCTATTAATAGAATGCACGTCAATTTGTTCTTTAATATCTTCATAGGAATAGCCATGTTTTTTTCAAATTTTTTTTCATATATTTGCTCCATCAAGGTGTTGTTTCCTATATAAAGATCTAGACCATACACAATTGTTTTTCTATCAATCTTGGCTTTTTACCTACATTCCAATTTCAGAAAACTTTTCACAGTTTTAAATTTATATCATCTTGCGAGTCCACTTCAATCATGACACCGTTATTTTTTATTTTCCTTATTGTTTTTATTTTAACTGTTCTCAAAGCTGGTTTCACACATTTCATTAACTCTTGTTGCTCTACCTTGCTTGTTTTAATTCTTCAATATCAGACTTAGCCAATACAGTATACACTGACTTCTCTTTTTTCATTCTCTTTATCACTATCTCTTGCTGTAATAGCAGCATTTTTCTTTTAACTCATGTTCTGCAGTTGTATGACAATCTCTTACTGTTGCCTTCTCCACTGGATTTTCTATAAAAATTTGTATGGCTCTAGCTTACAAAATATCCCACATTTTAAGTATGAAACTCATGGCAGCTCTAGTCACCTTATTAGCATCACAAAACAAAAATTTTTGTAATTGCATCTTCACTTCACTTATATCTTTAAATTCAGGAATATATTTCTCCTTCCCTTGATTTACTCTTTCCTCTTCTTCTTCACAACTATTCTCTCCCATATCCTCTAATCTTTTCAATTGCACAGATAGAGCTTTTACTGTCTGATGCGATGAGTCTAACAACTCACTACTAGCATCAGCAGAACCTTCATCATCCTCAACCTGATTATTATATACCATAGTATCTTTACCCTTCTTATGCCTTGCCATGGTACCTCCTGTCCTGATCAAGACATCAAAAGCAGATATTGTTGGGATATCAGAAACATGGTGTCACACAGATATAAGCAATGCAGAATTGGAATTTGGGGAGTATAATGTGTACAGAAAGGATAGACAGGGTAGGGAGGCAGAAGGGGTTATGCTGTTAGTTAAGAAACACATAAAATATAAGAAAGTGCATCCATTTGGCATGGGTGGACAGTGCAATGTTGAGTCAGTTTGGTGTGACATAAACACTGGGAAAGAGAAAATGAGAGTAGGAGTGTGTTATAGGCCTAATGACTCTGAGTACAACAAACAGTTGTGCAGAGAAATAGGGGTCCAGTAAATCAGAATACCCTATAATAGGGGATTTTAACTTTCCAGATATTGACTGGCACTTGTGGATTGGTCACTCACACATTAGCAAGACTTTTTGGATTTATTGGAGGATTATTTTCTACAGCAGCATGTTTGAGGGGCAACCAGAGGGAGTAATACTCTTGATCTGATTATCAGCAGTGATTATTCATGCATTAAGAATTTGCAGATAAAGGAACCACTAGGTGACAGTAATCACAGTGTACTGATTTGGGATTTACTTAAAGTTGTAACTACCATCAAGGGTAAAGGAAAGGGTTTTTGTTTTCATAAAGGTGACTACACAGATCTCAGACAGTTGTTAAATTCTATACAGTGGGATCAACTGATGTTAAAAACAGCGAATTTTAAATGCGAACCTTCAAGGAGTTAATCTTGGAAGCTACTAGGCTTTTCATCCGACTAAGAAATGCTGTTCAAGATTTAGACCTAAATTGATGTCAGATGACCTAATGAGGCTTGTGGCAGAGAAGCAAAATGCATGGGATTCATATAAATTATCAGGCGGCACAGAAATCTACAGCAGCTATAAGCTAGTCTGTAATCAAGTCACAAAGGAGGGTAGGCAAGCAAAGGCTGATTATGAAAAATCCTTGGTAAAGGATGCAAAGAAAAATAACAGACTTCTTTACTTATGTAAACTCTAGAAGGAAGAGGATAAATCAGATTTGTCCACTTGATGTTAGTGGTTGGGCTGTTGATGATCCTTCTCAGATAGCTGACAAACTGAATGAGTATTTTGCATCTACATTCACATGAGGAATTCTGTAAGGAAGGAGAGGACAGAAGTTTACTAAACTCTATCATGGAGCTAAATGATTTTGTAATAATGGAGGGTAAAGTGGAGGAGAAATTGTTGAAGTTAACATACAAAAAGGTACCTGGGGCAGATGGAATTTATCTAGTTATATTGAAGGAGGCAATGAGGGAAGTAAGCAAACCCTTAGCCATAATTATTAGAGCATACTTAAATTCAGCGGAAGTCCCCATGGACTGGAGATGTGCAAATGTATCCCCAATTCACAAAGGGGTTTCAAAGGGTGATACAAATAATTATAGACTTCTTAGTTTAACTTCTGTTTTGGGGAAAATAATGGAGTCACTAGTTAAAGAAGTGATGCAGGATCACCTAGACCAGTAGTTCCCAAACTATTGAGATCTACGGACCCTTTCAAAAATCAAAAAAAGTTCATGGGCCCCTTCAAAACTGTAAAAAGCTTTGTGTGGCCCTTTATATAACATTCATATGTTATATATATATATATATATATATATATATATATATGGTCAACCACCGTTTCACCGGCCCCCTGGAACTGGTCTACGGATTCCCAGGGGTCTGCAGATCCCAGTTTGGGAAACACTGACCTAGACAAGACTGCAGTAATAGGTCAGACACAGCATGGATTTGTTAAGCGAAGTCTTGTCTGACCCATTTGATTGGATACTACGATGTGGCCACAAAGGAACTGGATGTAAAAAATAATTTTGATATCATATACTTGGATTTCAGGAAAGCTTTTGATACTGTTGCACATGAAAGATTGCTGTACAAATTGCAGCAGTGTGACATTAAGGGTAAGTTGATGCAATGGACAATGGGATGGTTGAGTGGGAAACAGCAGAGAGTAGTAACAAATGGACACTGCTCTACGTGCACTAATGTTATTAGTGGAGTCCCCCAGGGTTCGGTGCTGTGCTCAATGTTGTTTTGTGTGTTTATCAATGTTGTTTTGTGTGTTGTTTTGTGTTTTGTGTGATATCAAAGCCAGGTGGGAAGGAGCAGCAATGCATAGCACATGCTTCTTGATTAGACCGGGGTTCGAGCCCGTCACCACCAAATACGGAGGATCCGGAAAGGTCAAGGGAATGACCACCCCATATTCCCGAAGCAATATGGCCTTAGTTGCCAAGCTCCTAAAAATAAACAAACAAACAAACAAACAGTGATATCAATGAAGGTATATCAGGCTTAATGTCCAAGTTTGCAGATGATGCAAAGGTTGGCAGGGATGTTAATGACAGTGAAGATGGTATGCTACTGCAACAGGATCTAGAAAAGTTAGGCAGATAGGCTGAGAAATGGCATCTGAAGTTTAACATTGAATATGCAAAGTACTGCATATGAGTAGCAGTAACCCAAGAGAAACGTACAAACTGTGTGGTACTATATTCCGGGAGGTGGAGAATGAAAAAGACCTGGGGGTATTTGGGCAGTCAGTTATGAAGTTCTCTGAGCAGCACAAACCAGCTGCCAGAGCAGGTCATGGAGTTTTGTCAATGATATATAGGAAGCTAGAAGAGACAATGACTTGATTATCCTTTTGCATAAGGTAATGGTCAGGCCATACCTTGACTACTGCATACAGGTCTAGAGACCTCAATTTAGGAAGGATGTAGAGTACAGAGAAGGGCAACAAGATTGGTGAAAATGAACAAAGGGGTGCGCTTATGAAGAAAGGCTTAAGTTCTGCAAGTTTCAGCATCTGGAGACTAGGCACCTGCGAGGTGATGTGATTGAGGTGTACAAGGTGTTGAATGGTTTGAACAGGCTCAATGCTAATGGATTCTTCTGCTTGCTCAGATGAAGAACCTGAGGTGGGCATAGATTCAAATTGAGGAAAGACAGTTGTAGAATAGATGTGCGGAAGTTTGGCTTTAGACAGTGAGTAGTTGATTGCTGGATGTTGATAGCTTAAATAAATATAGGACTGAACCAGACAAACATTTGGAATGACTGGATGGGTGAAATGGGAATTTTTTTTTTTTTTTTGTCTGATGTTGTATAAGCTTGCTTTCTTGCATCATATGCCTCAGCTAATGCTAATATATGAAGGCAAAAGTATGCATATTGCTCAAACTACCACAAAACAACCTCACTATATGGAAACTAGGCTTAACTTTTACAAAATTTTTGGAATATAGCAATGTTCCACACAACACAAAACAAAATTAACATTTCAGCAACAATTTACATTAAATGTCAACTCCAACAAGTACCGTTTACAATCAAATGGAAGACAGAGTGGTAATCAATGGACACTGCTCTTCATGGACTAATATTATTATTGGTGTCCTTCAGGGGTCTGTGTTGGACCCATTGTTGTTTGCTATATTTATCAATGATATTGATGAAGGGATATCAGGCTTATGTCCAAGTTTGCAGATGATATGAAGGTTGATAGGGTTGTTAATGACAGTAAAGACAGTACACTCTACTGCAACAGGATCTGGAAAAGTTGAGCAGATGAGCTGAGAGGTGGCAATGAAGTTTAACATTGACAAATACAAAGTGCTGCATATGGGTAGCAGTAACCCCAGAGTAACATACCAAATGTACGGTACTACACTCAGGGTAGTGGAGAATGAACAGACCTGGGGTTAATTGTGCAGTCAGATGTGAAGTTTTCTGAGCAGTGCAAACAGGCTGAAAGAGTAGCTCTTGTCAATGATATATATGTCAGGCGACACACCTTGACTACTGCATACAGGTATGGAGATCACTTTTTAGGAAAGATGTAGAGCTACTGCAATGAGAGTAGTGAGTGGAACAAAGGGTTGCTGTTTCCAAGAAAGGCTTAAATTCTGCAAATTTCAGCATCTTGAGACTAGGCACTTGCAAGGTGATCTGATTGAGGTGTATAAGACCTTGAATGGTTTGAGCAAGCTCAGTGCTGATGTGATTCTTTCTCTTCCTCAGATTCTGCATGTGGGGGGGGGGCATAAATTCAAATTGAGGAAAGACAGTTATTATTATTATTATTATTAGCCATATGGTGCAAGGAAGCCTGAGGCTTATGCTGCACCAGCCAAAAAAAAAATTTGAGTTACCCTGTGTGTGTGTGTGTGTGTGTGTGTGTGTGTGTGTGTGTGTGTGTGTGTGTGTGTGTGTGAGAGAGAGAGAGAGAGAGAGAGAGAGAGAGAGAAGTAGAAGGAAATCACCAAGAAAGAGAAGAATGATGATATCCGGCTGAGGACCCTGGGTGTGCCAAGCCCATACTCACCAGATGTGAGCCCCTGGGGTTTGTAGAATAGATGTGCAGAATTTGCCTTTAGTCAGTGGGTGATTGATTTTTATAACAAACTATCATCTGTCATTGTGGAAGTTGACAGCTTAAATTAAATTCTTCAAGGCTGAACTGGACAAACTGTTGGAGTGAATGGATGAGTGAATAGGAATGTTTTTTTTTTTTTTTTTTTTTGGCTGGTGCTATATAAGCTTGCTTTCTTATGTCATATGCCTCTACTAATTAGATAGTATGAACCAGAGCTGTAATGCTCAATACATTCTACGTTGATATCAATATCTGTAAAATAAATTTGTAAAATTCTGGAGAGTATCATATGGAAGTGTTCTACATACTATATTCAGGTAAACCTCTCTTATTATTTTACAAAAAAAGTCTCTACTAATGCTAAATGATGCAAAAAAAAAAAAAAAAAAAAAAAAACACCCCACCCCATTTTACCCATTCATTCACTCCAATAGTTTGTCTAGTTCTTTCTTGAATTTATTTAACCTATTGACTTCCACAACAACAGATGAAAATTTGTTCCAGCAATCAACCACCTGCTGGCTAAAGACATTCTTATGTACATCTATTCTGTAGCTGTTATTTAGCTCGATTGAATAAAAACAACCAGTAAAATAAGTTGCTGTATGTACATTCAAGCCATGCATTAAAAAAAAGTGAGAGTAATAATTGTTATGACTTCTTAGAACACTCATCAGAAGGAGTTCAAAACAACTTGATTAATCATATGATATGATATAACTTCAATCTAGAAAAAAATTCTAACAAAATTGCCAGTTTGTATGAAGAGATACACCACTCAATAGTCAAGTTAAGAGGCCTGGATGGGCTCAGCTGGATGGTCTTCATGCTTTGGCCCTGCTCAGAGAGCAGCAATACTCTTTGCATTTGGACAGAACTCTCTTCAGGCTGGAAGAAAAAATACTAAAATTTTGCCCCGTGTAATCCTCTGCCTCACTCACTGCATCAAAGTATCCAATCAGCTTGGCCCTACAGCACCTCCTGTAACAAATACATGCTGTGACTGGAATATAACTTCATTTCTGTGTAGATGTTTCTGCATTAGCATTAGTAATGGCATATTGATGCAAGAAAGTAAGCTTATACAGCATCATCCAAAAAAAAAAAAACTTTCCATTTCACCTATCAGTACCCTCCAGTAGTTATTTAAGCTATCAACTTCTACGACAACAGATGGAGCAAGAGGAAGATTCCCATCAGTATTCAGCTTGCTCAATCCATTCAAAGCCTTATACACCTCAATCGGATCACCTCACAGTTACCTATATTTGCAGAACTGAAGCCTTTCTCGATAAGAGCACTCCTTTTGTTCCCATCACCAATGCCCTTCTCTGTACCCATTCCAGCAGCTCCACGTCCTTCCTAAAATGAGGTCTCCACACATGTATGCAGCACTCAAGATGTGGCCTCACCATTTCCTTATACAATGGGCTAATCACCTTATCACTGCTAGCAAAGTTGCTGTATATCATTGACAAAACCCCATGAGTCCAGTCTGTCTTCATTGCTCAGAGAACTTCATATCTGACTGCACAATTACTCTTAGGTCTTTTTCATTTTCTACCACCCCAAGTGTAGTATCACACGGTTGGTATGTTACTCTGGGGTTACTGCTACCCATATGCAATATTTGTATTTGTCAATGTTAAAGTTCAATTGCCATTTCCTAGCCCATCTGCTGCCTAACTTCTAGATCCTGTTGCAATAGCACACTGTCAATCTTGTCATTAATCACCCTTCCAACATTTTTATCAGCTGCAAACTTGGATGTTAAGCCTGATGTGCTTAATCAATATCATTCATAAATATAGAAAACAACAGTGGGCCGGATGTAGGGGACTCCACTAATAACATTTGTCCATAAAGAGCAGTGTCCGTTGATTATCACTCTGTCTTCTCCCACTCAACCATCCCTTTATCCATAGCATCAACCTACCCTTAATTCCTGAAATCCAAGTATGTGATGTCAGAATTATTTTTTGCATCCAGTTCCTTTGTGACCTCCTTGTAGTATCCAATCATATTTGTCAGACTAGGTTTCCCCTTAACAAGCTCTTGCTGCTTGTTTGAAGTATAATTGCTGCCTTGTCTACATGATCCTGCATTACTTCTTTTATCAGTGACTTCATTATTTATGTACCTGGAAATAATGACTTCATTATTTCCAGGTACAGAACAGTTTAACATCTGTTCTGTACCTGGAACAGATGTTAAACTAACAGTGCTATATTTACTCTTTACCCTTTGATCCCCCTTTGTGAATTGTGGATTCATTTTCCCATCTCCAGTCTGCAGGGACCTCACTTGAATCCAAGGATGCTCTCATAATTATGGCTAGGGGTTTGCTTACCTCCTTTTGCTGCATCCCACTTTCAAATTTAACTTAAATTTAAAATTGCAGACACTTTCAAATTTAACCTTAACTTTCAACTTTTTTTTCAACATTGTGCTGTACTTCTTAAGTAAGTCTGCTGATCTCCTATTGTTAATGTCATTAGTGCCAACCTGTACAACATCACCTTCTATGTTCTTAAAAGATGGTATCTGCTGTACAATATCATCAACTTTTGTCGACATACCTTGGATCTATTTCACCTTCTATCACTGATTACAATATCCTTTTTGCACTATACATTTCCCATTTTCCTGACAATCAAGGCATCGACAACAACTAGCTCCTGTGCGACCAGTGCAATCTGCCTTGTGAGTTGCCGCTGTGTTGTCTGATGATTAAGTTCAAACTCTGCCATTGATTTTGTCAGTTGAGAGTTTGATGGACCCCCACCAATTTAATTCCTCCAAGGGCATCTGCCCTGTTCTTCAAGCTCTCATAAAGTCCCATAACAACACCTAATATCCTCACACTCCTTACATTGAGCACATGAAAATACACCCCCTCCCCCCCTTGCCAATATCATAGTAATAGTAATGGAGACATGTGATGCAAGAAAGCAAGCATATGAACTTATGTAGCATTAACCAAAAAACAAAAAAAAAAAAAACCAACTCAATTTCACACATCCATTTTCTCTAAAAGTTTGTCCAGTTCCATGAACATATCTAAGCTATCAACTTCCACAATGACAGATTGAAGTTTGTTCCAGCAATTTACCACCTGCTGGCTAAAGGTAAATTTCCGCACATCTATTCCACAACTGTCTTTCCTCAATTTGAATTTATGCCCCCTCAGATTTATAATCTGAGCAAGTGGAAGAATCCTCTCAGAATTAGGCGTGCTCAACCCATTCAAGACCTTATACACCTCAATCAGATCACCTCGCAGGTACCTAGTCTATAGCCACTGCAATTTTCAGAACTTAAGTCTTTCTTAGTAAAAATTGAGGGTTCGGGACACACTGTTGCATCCACTGGCAGAAGTTCACTCTGGGAGGATAGTCTGTATTGCTGAGACCTTGTACGTGCTGGATATGGTCGGGATACAGTCTTTCGGCGATGTAAAATTTGCCACACACTGCTATGACTCAGTACACGCTCTTGCAGAGCAACCCTCCTTGTCTAAATTCCTGGATTTTGTTCTATTCTTTCTAACACCCTTTCCTCAACACCAGATATTACGCTTCTGGGCCTACCTGCTCATACTCCATGTGTGAAGCACCCATGCTCTCTTAGATGTTGATGTACCTGATGAATGTGCACCTGTTGGGCTGCCTTCAGCAGGGAAATGCTCCTTGGTACAAACGTGCAGCCTCAAATGCACTGCCATTGGCTTTACCATACATGAAGTGCTTGTCCACATACTCTTCGTCGCTATAACCTCTTTCCATATTGACTATCCTTTGACAAGTACTAGTATGCCTGCTGTCTCAGAGCATTGAGAGAGGGGGAAGGGAGAGAATGAACCTAACCTAACATAACCTAACCTAAACAAACAAGTCAGTGGTGGATCCCAACTAGAAATGTGCAATATCTCAAACGAGTCACTTAAGGACCCATGTTTACTAGGCTTTTTTTGCATATTGTAGTCTGTACAGTTCACCTTTAAATTATTGACCATCACTTTTGAAACACCTTGTATAATTAAAATTCAAATGTTCATATTAATACAAAAAATAAATGGCAGCAGAAATCAAATGTGGTTCCTTAAGCAATTATAAATAAGTAACAAACAAATTCACCAGCGTAATCAGAGAATCACAAATTATAACTATCCTTTTAATTCTAAATGAAAAGTTAAATTCAATAACAATCCTACTCCATTTCCCCAGTTATGCAGCAATAATACTACCATGCTATCAAGTTTGTGTTATGTGTATTAGGCTATGGCTGTTGCACTTGAAAGTTATAAGTTAATTTTAATATTTATAAAAAAAATATCCAACTAGTGCCAACCTAAGTGATTTGAACTTTATAACTACTTATTTACCACTTTTTAAAAATTAGAATATCCCTATCCCTTGCTCTATGACTATAACAGTAGTGGCAAGATTCGAACAATACAAAGGTTCTACGTATATTAAGTAGTAACCTACAAAATGTCTAGCTAAATTAAAAAATAAACTAACGAGAATGACCAGGACTATAAAGCCCACTACTTATAGAGTACGGTTGGCCCACTACTTATAGATTATGATTTAATATGACAGTTAGGTCAATAAAACGGTAAAATTTTTTGAAAACTTTTCTCTTTCCTGGAGCTGAAAATTCTTTGACTGGCTTGTGGATACTCCCATTGCCGAGCCCTTTGCTTTTTTGAGAAACATCAAAATCAGGGTCTGTACTAGAAATATCAGAGTTCTAAGGTTTAGCTGAATTAGTACATCTTGGGAAGAGGATAAATAGTTGATAGTAGATTTGGATATTGTATTACAGCTTTTTCCTGATTCTATAATGTTTAATTTTTTACATGCAAAAATAGCAGTCCAGCTTCTGCTCTCTGGGTTCATGTCAGAGTACAGGCAAACCAAATGCTAATGATTTTTGTCTTTTATTTGCCCATTGTTTCATGTTTTATGGATGTCAGATATAATATAAGTCCCATGATTGTTTTAGTCACCAATTCTAATACCAAAATAAGTATGATACACTTTCTTGTAAAAGTCAGTGATTCTATTTATTTGGTGTGTAAAAGATTTGTTGACGCACTGACAATATCAGATTATAAAACCTTGACTGTGGGGAAAAAAAAAAAAAGTTTGTGAAATAATATAAAAATGAAAAACCATTCCATGAACTTGTCAGGGTATTTATTGTCTCTTGTGCCAGTTACCTAGGAATAAATCATGTGTACCAATGCCGTGATTATGAAACCCTGATTAGTGCAAAAGCTGAACATAAAATCTGATAACACTAATGTAAGCCAAACATAAATTCCTTTAAAATTATATGAAGGATTTCATCTGCCAAGGCCCCATCTATAACATAACAGAATAGGTCATCCTCCTTTAGAGAGGTCTTGGTTAAAATCTTTGGAGAGTGGAGGAATTCTTAAAGGCTCTTTGATAGGGGATTATAGTTAGTCTTTAGTCTCACCTGGTTATAGTTAGTCTCACTATCCAACATGACAGTATAGTGATTTCATCACTTATAACTCATTTGAAAGGTCCTGATTTTAATCTCCTCATAGACTGGAGGAATTTCTAAAGGCCTCTTTAATTGGGGGCTGTACTTATCTGCTTGCCAAGTGGAGGAAATAGGGATGTGTAATTCTGGGTTCAGTAAAATGTGCAGATCAGCTCCTACAGGCATAATATAGTTGCTTTCTGAGTTGCTGATGTACCTGAAACTCAAAAACAGCCAGCAGGAGTAGGGCTTTTCTACATTTTGGTTTTCCAGCTTGCACAACATGCAAATTGGCCCATGAGCATACACTTGTACAGACGTAGAAAATATGACCTTATATGCAAAA
Source organism: Mastigoproctus giganteus (assembly GCF_048544385.1). Taxonomy (NCBI): domain Eukaryota; kingdom Metazoa; phylum Arthropoda; class Arachnida; order Uropygi; family Thelyphonidae; genus Mastigoproctus; species Mastigoproctus giganteus. Next base: position 165,237,852 of record NC_143580.1, on the reverse strand, counting down.
GGGCTGTATAAATAATAAAAACAGAATAATGGAAATAGTATTTAACAAAATCCCCAAACCCTACCACAAAGCTGGGTTGAGAGAGTAGCTGGTGTTTGGTTACCTCCATTATCTTACCACACCTGAAAATGAAATAAATCATTTCTGACTATAGAAAAACTAAGGTCACAATTGATTCATTGTCATATTATTCACGTCACCATAATTATTCTACACCGTATATTATTGTATTATTTCTGATTCATTTGCAGTTATTATAGTAATAAAATTTATTATTCAACAGAAAACTTCACATATAAATTGGATTTATTTATAGCTAAGTCATTATTTGGATATAGTCGAAGTACAGATAGCACAGCAGATATCTGTGCGTTCAGAAGCTTTTTTCCATGCAATGACATCTAGAGATGCAGTGATGGACCAATTATCTAATGTCATAAAATCAGTTTGTGAGCTTAGGTAAGGAACGGTTGTTAATGTGCCTTGGTAGCAATTTTCCATAAACAATAGCTTGCATTTCTTAGAAGTTATTAAAAATTTTAGGGTTATTATAAATTTAATTTGTTAAAACCTTTTTCTGTTAAACTTATTTTATTTAATGTTAGTAGATTGAAACTATTGTCATCTTCTGTTTAGTGTGATAGCCACCACAGAGGGATTATTTTATTTAATTATTTTGTTATGTGATTTCTTATATAGTAATTTAACTTTTGACTATGATTTGTGAATCTTCTGTCCTGTATTTTTCACATTTTAATTTATGATTCTTTGCAATCATAATTCATATGGTTTGGCATGTTTAGGATGGTTAGGTGTGATTTATTATACCTAATAATCCTAAGCATAGTTTAGTGGATCCTCTCTTGATGGTTATATATAATTTATTTTATGCAGTTATCTAGTCTATCTGTCAATGTCAGAAGCTTAACACAATTGCTGGTGCCTCCGTAGCAAGGTGGGAGGAGCATCAGTGCGTAGCATATGCTTCTTGATTAGACCGGGTTCGAGCCCATGACCACCAAATACAGAGGATATGGAAAGGTTAAGGAATGACCACCGCATATCCCTGGAGCAATATGGCCTTAGTTGCTAATTCTCCTTAAAAAAAAAAAAAAAAAAAAAAAAAAAAACTAAATAACGACACAATTACTGCCACCTAAATGTGAGGGAACCCATTCAGTGTGCTGTAATTTTTCGAATATTGGAAAAATCAGTATTCCGAAAATTTGTACATAATTGGTTGAATGGGCGCCTCCGTAGCCAGGTGGGAAGGAGCAGCAGTGCGTAGCACATACTTCTTGATTAGACCGGGGTTCGAGCCCGTCACCACCAAATACGGAGTATGCGGAAAGGTCAAGGAATGACTACCGCATATCCCGGAGCAATATGGCCTTAGTTGCTAATGCTCCTAAAAACCAAATAACAACAACAACAATTGGTTGAATATTTAAAAGTTTGGAATTCATTGCCATAAATGAATACTTACACTGAACTGTAAATGGGAACAAATCTTAAAAGTTTATTCATGTATGTAAACTGATGTCAACACAAGCAAAGAACGAATAAAATTGTGCCAAAGTCTATAAACAAAAGTCAAGCATTACTGCAAAGTATACAATCAGTGTGCCAGTACTAAGTAGTTAATTCTTATGCCTTTACATGTATGACACTCATTGGTTGACCACTTAAGAATAGAATATAAGAATAGCAGGTATCAGAAAAATTAAGAGGACAAATACAGGCCAGCTACAGCTAAACAGTAATTATAAATTGTGTGTGTTTTTTTTTTTTTTTTAAATTATGGCCTTAAAAAACATTTTCTTTTGTGGATGATATCTATCCAGAAATTAACAATTGAAAATACTTTATACACCATGTTTAGATAAATAAATAAATAATAAAATAAACTACCTTTGATTCCCTCCTCATGTGGCCACCTGACCTTTGAACTTCCCCAAGCTGCCAACATCAACCACCCATGAAGGCAACTTATTTCAGTAATTAACAACTCGCTGGCAAAAATAAAACTTCCTGTGATCTAGTCTAAATCTCTTTCACTGTAATTTGAAATTAATGCACCTAGAATTAATTTCAAATTACAGTCTGGAATTATTATAACAGTGAAAATTTCACCATCATTCATTTTTACTTTCTCTTCTGAGAACCTTATAATCTCAGTAATGTCTAATGTCTCCTCTAAAGTGCCTAGTCACCGAACCTTTAAAGAAGCTTGATATTGTGAGGGAGAGAGAGAGAGAGAGTTTGTATAGTGGCATTATGAACTCTCTACAAGCAACTGTTTGATAAATCATTGATAAGGCCTTCTACTCTGCTCAGAAAACTTAATATCTAATCGTATATCTTAAAAACTTCATATCTAATCGTATATCTTAAAAACTTCATATCTAATCGTATATCTTAATTTCCAGATCCCTTTCTTCTGCTGTTTTTAATTTGACTTCAAGTGTATAAGTTATTTTCAGGTTGTTATTTCCCCTAGTTTAACTAACTAGTTTGTTTTACCTTGTAGTTTGTTGTATTAAAACATAATGCCATTTTTCGGACTAATTCTAAATAATTAGTCAGAAAATCTAACTAATTCTGAAGAATTGTTGCTTGACACTGATCATAAACTACTCTGCTAGCTTGACATCAACATCAGTTTTTGACATTATGTCCTGTATGTCTTTGTTGATATTATCTAAGAAAATGAAAAACACTGGTGGTCCCAGAAATGGGCCTTGGGGGAACCCCATGTCTTGCATTAGTCCAATCTGAATAATAACCATTAATCACAACCCTCTGCCTCCTGTCCTGCATCCACCCTGCAATCTTTCTAAGGATTTTACCTGTGATTCCAGCATATTCCAACTTTTGCAGTAACCATATGGGACAGATTCAAATGTACTTTGCTGAAAACCAAGTAAGGGAAATAAAAGATTGTTCTTACCAAGAAAGGCTTAAGTTCTGCAAATTGCAGCATTGGAGACTAGGCAACTGTGAGGCGATCTGATTGGTTGCATGGTTTGAGCAAGCTCAATGCTGATGGGATTCTTCCTCTTGCTCAGATTACACACTTGAGGGAATATAAATTCAAATTAAGAAAAGCCAGTTGTAGAAAAGATGTGCAGAAATTTGCCTTTAGCCAGTGGGCATTGATTGCTAGGACAGACTTCCATCTGTCGATGTAGTTGATAATGTAAATAAATTCAAGGAAGAACTGTACAAACTTTTGGAGCCAATGAATGGGTAAATGGGAAGTTTTTTTTTTTTTTTTGGGCTGACACTGTATAAGTTTACTTTCTTGCATCATATGCCTCTACTCATGCTAATGCTAAACAATGTCAAAATAATTTCCTTTATCCAGGCTCATGAATGACTATCAAAACAGCCAACCAAGTTGGTTAAATATTTTCCCTTTACAAATACAATGTTGTGTTTCTCTCAGAATTTTTTGATGTGAAAACATCTATGGTGGCACTAGAGTAAATCGTTTGGTAACAAAGTTTTCTTGTAACGAAAATAACGCAATTTATTGGTAATGAAGAAAGCTGACTGTTTAGATTTTAAATGAAGCAAATTACATCACTTCTTATTAGGTGGCTGTTAGATTTTAAATGATGCAAATGACATAACTTTCTAAATGGCGCTAATGATGCTAATTCAGTCACTAACGTTGATTTGCTGGGGTAAGTAGTTGATTCAATAGAGTAAGTTCATACTAAGATATAGAAATGATGTCACTTCCTAAAAGCGGCTAACTCAGTCACTAATGTTGATTTGTTAGAGTAAGCAGCGGGTAGTAATATTGTGCAAGAATAAAAGCTTTGAAGCTATCGAAGAAACCTCTTTTGTCAAAAAGGAACGAGTTCAAAAACATGGAGAACGAAAAAAATGCAGACTTTAATAAAATCTGCAGATTTTGTTAAAGAATATTCTTTCACACAAGACCATTTCATTGCTTAAAATTTAAACAGCTTTGATTCAAGAACGCAACAATAATACAATCACTTCAACAAACAATAACTTGCAGTTGTTTTTGGTTATGTCGTCATACTAGTCTACAAATGGATTTTGCTAACTATTGAATTGTAAAAATACCTATAAAAGTATTTTGAAGATGGCTAAAACCCCAGCTGAGGGAAATTGAGAGAAGTATGCAAGAATAAAAGCTTCAAAGCCACCAAAGAAGCTTCCCATGTTGACAAAGGAACGAGTTCAAAAACATGAGAAGGAAAAAAAAAGGCAGAGTTTAATAAAATCTGCTTCACAAGATTTTGATCAACATCAGCTTCTCATCAAGAAGCTGGACTGTCGGCATCACAAAATTATATTTAAGAACTTCCTGAAGATTTCGATTCAGAAGATTTGAGTTCAAATGAATCACTTGAGAATTTTCAAATGATTCCTGAACCGGCTAGACAGAGTATACTGCAACAACCAGCTTCGAATTTGAGGGATCTGTTAGAATGAAGGCTTATCGGTTTGCTATGGCTAGAGAAATCAATTTAGAAGCTATACCGATCGCAAGAAGTATGAGTGTATTTCATTGAATAACAACAGAACAATCTCGGCTAAACAAAATCATTTTCCACTAATACTGGCTTGTACTGTTACCATCCATAAATCTCAGAGATACTTTTGATTCCGAAGTTTATGAATATGAGAAATGTCACGAATAACCACTAGCTTATGTTGCATTATCTTGAGTTACCGATATCAATGATCTTTACATTATTTCTTTACATTATCCACTTATGCATTTCAGTCTGAAATGACCAGGTTGTTGAGTAATCCTCTATTTACCATGCAAGATACTTTATACTAGTTCATCAGTAAATGACAAGAGCTTTCCATTCTAACATTAAATTATCAAAGTTTACGATCTCACTGATGCAGTCACACAACAATCCAGTTTACTTCTACTTTCTGAAACTTGGCTAGATAACAAAGTAAGTATATCTAACTTTGATTGTATCATTCAATTCAAACGAGAAGATCAACAAGCTGGTTGTGTAGCAGATTATCATAAGAGAGAAAATCTTACTCATGTTGTTACTACTCATATATGGAAGTGATTTATCGAGAAACTGTTGGCAAATCCGTGAGTGTTAGACCTTTTGGAAACATTTGTGCAGCTGAATGCCGTACTTCCTTACACAATTGAAGGAGCTGCATTGCTACAACAATTTTCTCACAAGAAATGTGACAAAATACCAATGACACTTAGTGGAGATTTCAATGTTAATTTTGCAGATACTCAATCCAAACATTTGACTGATTTCTTAGAAAATAAATTTGGACTAATGTTAAATACTTCTTGATCTGTATCGACTACTAATCATGGAACTATAATTGATGCTGTGTTTCTAAGACAATTTACACTCTTTATAATCTCAAGTGTATGTATTATATTTTAGCTATCACAAACTCATTGTAAGTAAATTACTTATTGAACATGTATTACAACCTCGAATTCATGAAACTGTTGAAAAAAATAAATAAATGCTTTAAAATGTTAAACGTGTTCGGATTCTTTTCATACTAAACCCCTTTAACCTTGTCCAAGCCAAGGATGTTTTCACATAAAATAAAACGTCTTTCGTGCATACAGGGTACACACAATATTTTTATTTTTTTATGAAAACCTCGAACACAAAATATATTAGAACCTATGGTACTTAGTATCATATGTAGGTTGAGAAGACAGAAGATGCTTGTTGATATTAGACTTAAATTTGTGTACATTGTAATTTTCAGGAAATACATGTGAAGAAAGTTTGTTCCACAAAACAGAAATTGAAGGAAAACAGAAGATAAATGAGGAAGAAGACAAGTTAGTTCTATGAATTTGAAGTTGGACAGTAAATGGATGCTGACTGGGTGCAGCATGTGTTCAGACTGGTTTGGAAGTGAGGAGGAAATTACAGAGGCTACTTCAGAATAGTGCACATGGAAGTATCTATTGATAAAGCACGCAGCAGAAATGGAATATCTGTGAAACAAAGAGTGGAGAGACTTTATAAGAGATGGGTCATTAATTAACCTAACTGCCCTCCTTTGAATGGAGAGTAGAAGCCTGAGAGAGGTTATGGGGCATCCCCACGTGTGGGAACAATATTCCATGGTAGGGGGGGAGGATTCGAAATTTCTTCAGAGTGAGTAGCTGTTTAGAAGAAAAGTAATGTTGAGAGCGTAAGATGAAACCAAATTTTTCAGATCCAGAAGATCTGAAAAATCCAGTATTTGTGATGTGGTTATGCCAAGAGAGTATGTATTGCAAAGTAGCAACACATACGACATACCCGATTTTTGATGACACTCAGATCTCTATTAGAAATCTGAGTATCATCGAAGATAAGCACAGGAGCAGTAGAATCCTTTTTGTCATAAGACGGGAATGAGTTTTAGAAAGATTTAAATTAACCAAGTTATCTTTGCCCCACAGGAGAATTACCTGTAGATCAGCATTTCCTGCATCTAGCATCTCTAACATTCCAATCCATTAAGGAATTGGTGGTGGATGTTTGAGAAGTTGAAGCTGTTTCAGCACAAGGTTTCTCAAACTGGAAGGTGGAATGCAGTGCACTGTTATCAGCAAAATTATGGATAGGATTACCAGTCAAGGGAGAAGGTTATTAATATATAAGAGGTAAAGAGTGAGAGAAAGAACTGAACTTTGGGAACACCACCATTGTAAAGTGGAGAGTAACACCATCACCTGCAGCAAGCAATCAGAAATAAAAATGGATACACCTCAGCAATCCATAAGATAGGAGCTTGTTTTGAAGACCTTTATGTCAAAAACCCAATAAAAAGCCTTAGAAATGTCAAGAGCAACTGGTAGAATTTCACCAAAAATTTTCATTGAATTTGGCCATAGATGGGTAACATAATCCCCTATATGACCAGTGGATCGACATTAATGGAATCCATATTGGTGATCATTGATCAAATGAAAAGTTTCAAGATAGTTTAGGAGACTGCAGTTAATGGATTTCTCTGTTACTTTGGAAAGAGTAGAGATAGTGAAATGGGGTGATAATTGGATAGGAAGGGTATTTCCCCTTATTAGGGGCCAGCTAGATATGAGCAAATTCCCAAACAAATGGAAAAACACCAGTGGAATAAAAAAAGTGTAAAAAGGTGACACAGACCAGATGTAAGCTCGGGAGCGCAGGTTTTGAGAACAAGTGGAAAATTACCATCAGGATGTGAAGCGTTCTTGACATCAAAATTATTCAAAAGTTTTTCTGTAAAGATTGATGTAGACTACCTGTTCAATTCATCTGCAATATCAGCTGGGTTATATAAGACTTTCCCACACCCATTACATAGGGCAGTGGTTTTCAACCTTTTTTTTTTTAATAACGGCACCCCTAAGTAATTTATTTTTATTTTGCAGTACCCCTACTCAATTTTCTCAATATATATAAGAACAATAGGGATAAGTATAGATATGAAAGCATAATATTCAGATCGGATTAATGCCATCAATAGCTGATTGTATGTTTCATCAGTCTGTAATCTAGTTATTATAGTAAACGCAATAAGTACAATACAGCAGCTGAACGTATATATGAACACTTCAATATACAGCTAAGTAATGGTTTACTGTTAGCTGTATATTGAAGTGTTCATATACATGTTCAGCTGCTGTATAGTACTTATTGTGTTTACTATAATAACGATATATATATATATATATATAATATTAAAAAATATATATATATGTTATGATATTTATTACAATAATATAATTATAAAAATTATATTTCGTAATACAAATTATATATACAGGGTGTCTCAAAAATATTGGTACAAACGTTTAGGGGAGTAGGTAACATCTAAAGGAATGTTGTGAATCACATAGGAGCCCATAACCGGAAACGTCACAATAAGTTGGTACACGGCGCTGTTCATCAGTTCGCAAGAGGGAAAGTTTCTGGTTTACTCATTCAAGCAGTAGTCGCCACACGAAGAGCATGCATCGATATACGAACTGTGAGCTGGCAGACATGCACCTAGTGTATGGATTAGCAGAGGGCCCACACGGTGTGCACCCCATGCGGCACAACATTGCTTCGCAATAAATGTGTGGGCAGGTATTTGGTGGTCACGGGCTCAAACCCCGGTCTAATCAAGAAGCGTGTGCTACGCACTGCTGATGCTCCTGCCCACCTGGCTATGGAGGCGCCAGCTTTTCTGGAATCTATATGTCAAAATTATTTTTTGCATCCAGTTCCTTTGTAACTATGTCATAGTATTCAATCAGATTAGTCAGACAACATTGTCCCATAACAAATGCATACTGTGACTTCAAAGATCATCCAGGAATGCAGCTATGCATTCCTGGATGATCTTGCATTAGTTATTTAACCAGTGACTCCATTATTTTCCCTGGAACAGAAGTCAAATAACAGGTCTGTGATTACTCATGACTCCTTTTGATCCCCTTTGTGATTTTGGGGTGTATTTGCACATCTGTAGGTCATTAATCCAGGAATGCACGTTTAATCATGGCTAAAGTTTGCTTACCCATTTTGCTGCCTCCTTTAATATAAATAAATGGAGAGATGCCATCTACCCCCCCGGTGCCTTTTTTTTTTTTATGTTTAACTTACAATTTCTCTTCCACTTTCCTTACAGTTATCACAAAATCATTCAAAATTCTCGAAATTTTGCTTTCCAGACTGCTGTTTGTTCTAGTAGAAGTAGTGTAAGAATCTCTTAGCTAATTCCCTGCCTGTTATTAAAACGACTACTCTGTATATACTACCAAGCTAGTAGGTTTCCAGCCCCCTCTTGCACTTCTATTTAAGTGTATTCCATCCCTGTAAAAGCAGTTTCTGCTGTTAAGAAGCACAGGCTATGTTGAAAAAGTTCTATCCCGTGAGCTTTGTACAATCTTTCCTGGGCCAAATTGATTGTCAAGACTCTCATGTACTCTCTTCTATTGCGTCTGGTCAGAATTGCAGGCACTTTAATTTCAATCCTAAATTGTTCAGTTTCAATCCTAACTCAATGTTACCGTGTACTATTCGAGTAAATTCTCAGACCTAGTCTTAATATCATTAGCACTAACAACAGTATCACCTTTTGTGCTCCTAAAAGATGATAGCTGCTCTAAAACATTGTCAGTTTTAAGTCTTAGCAGACAAATCTCGATCCTTTTCCGCCTAACTTATTAAAGTATATTCCTGTTTTCCTGGCAGTAGATTCACTGACAACAGCTACATCCTGTGGCACCCTTCTGTGGAGGACCTTGCTGTGCCTTGTGTTGCCTGAGTGTAGTTGCCAGTGTTTTGCTGGGTAGCTGATAGCTTAATGGGCCCGTCTTTTTAATTTATTTCAGTGCAACCTCTTATTCTTCAAGCCCTCTTGTATTCATCAGAATGCTGACTTGGATCCTAAGATTTTCACACTCTCTACAATGATAGCTCTCAAAAGACATTCCTCTTGGCCGTATCATATTCCACTATGATAATTCTGCGAAAAGGCTGACAAGTAGCAGAACGAATGTAGGTATGACTTGTAAGATAAACACCATTGAAGGTTCTCTCCTGAGCCACAGCTTTCCTACAACTTTGAGCTTTTTGCTTTGCTGCTCTTGTTTGAGGCATGATTCTAGTTTAAATTTAATAAAAATTTAAATTACCACACAAACTGGTAACAGCATGTGCTGTTACCAGTTTGTGTAACATTATATGCTATACTATTTTGTTTCTAAATAACTACTTCATTTCTAGCTTTGCTGAAAGCAAAAAAAGATACCAACCCATGTGATTAGAAATCTCAAGTACTTATTTACTACAGGTGCACTACACTAAAAGTTACTAATTATGAGACACAATATTCATGCCAAAATAACCAATCACAAAGAATATTAAGTTGTATTGTAATAAATCCTTAATCTAAATCTAAATAAATCCTTAATCTAATTATAATTAACTTGAATATGACTGTCTAAACTATTTAATGAACATAATTTAGTATGTTAATTTATTAAAAAACAGCAACATATTTACTTAAAAAAAAAAGAAAGAAACCCGATTTTGATGAGCTATAAATTTTCTCACTGTGCTGTTCATAGCCACAAACCAGGAACTTTTTCTATCACTTGGTGGTAATAGGCTGTTCTCGTCACCTTATTAATTTGTGTGTTGAAAAGGGATCAACATACATGCCTTCCTGTGAAATTGGATAAATATTTGGTAGACATTTATTATTATATAGAGCATGGTTTCTTGAACTGTGGCACACATACTAGCCAGCCACTGTTCATTGGTAAAAAAAAAAAAAAAAAAAAAACCATGAAATACAAAAAAGGATAGAAATTAAAAAAAAAAAAAAAAAGTAAAACAAAGCTACTTATATTTACTAATATGCAGTATTTCTGGCAACATTATATAATTAATTCCTGCTATCAGCCAGTCTTTCTAATTCTTTCTAAGTTCAGATTTTTTAAAAGCTAATTATGGTTTTCTTCTAAATGGGCAAAATTGGTCCTTGAGGCTGTCACAGACATTCTCTCATGACAAGCTGGGCTTGCTGCCTGGGAATCTAAATCGCTTGTGGAACTGATATTCAAGTGACACTGCAGTCAAGTGGACCAAATTTCAGTGAAGTCCAGACGTTCTTCTCAGCTCCTCTGCTTGCACCTTCACGATTGTGGGACTGTTAATAATTCTGGGTGTAACCTGTGTGCAAGTTCCAAAATATGTCATGTAGTATACTGGAGGTGACCTCCCAGGTGCAAACCAACATGAGCAGGGGTCCAGGTGTGTGGCCCACACCATACCACATGGAGGAATGCTGCCTCTCTGTGTTACCAGGCAATATCAGGTGGTAGGTAACTCTCATCAACTGGTGCAATACTACCACTTTGCTTATTGGAGGTTTGAAGTTTGTTTTTGTTTTTATGGCGCAAAAAAATAACTATGGCTATAATGCGGCATGTCACATCACATCAAAAGGTTCAAAGTGGTGGAACCTATGTTTTCAAAGAAAAAAGGCTCTGGCTAACCCCACCGCCAATCTCTTCCATCATGTAGTATGATTGATGTCTTTTGAGGTTATGATGGGCATCATAATGAAATTCCGTCTTCCTTACACTGAGGGTAACCTCAAAAACTGTGTTTGCAGGCTGGCTGCTAGATAGTTCACCTCCTAGAGTTACCTATTGGTAATTTTAGGAGGCTTCCAGAATTACCTTGGTAATTATCTTGCTGCCTCTAATCTGCCACATATTGACTGGAGGGAGGCTGAGTAGTGTGTATGAGAGATGCATTGCCGAGGCCACATTGGAGGAGCTGGCTATATTCTTACCACGTGTAAGCCATATTCAAAAATTTTATTACTTCGTACAACATGCCCTCCCCGCCTTTTCTTACTACTGAATATATCATGAATAGTCAAACTAATAGAACAAACTTAGCTGTGAAAAGATCTAAATCTCCCAAACACTTTGTCATTCATTTCACAAATATACGTGGTCTCAGTTCCAATCTCAGCGATGTTCATTTCCACTTACAGTCTGCCATGCTGCACTTAATTTTTCCTACAGAATCAAACTTATTGGTTGATTCAACCATTGCTCATCTCAGTTGCTCTGATTATTTGATATACAATTCCTTTTCTCTTCAAAAGTGGTACTTGCACATATATATGCTCTGATATTCCGTCACAGACTTAGTTAGTGCTCTTGGACCAGATGACACCCATTATGAGATGATTAAACATCTGTCACTTAAATCCATGGCCCATCTGCTCTTCCTATATAACAGAATTTTCCTTGAAGATCAGTTTCAGGACAGCTGGTGCAAGGAAATTATTATTGCTTTTGCTAAGCCAGGAAAGGATCCTAAATTTCCAAAAAATTACCAATTGCTCTGACTAGATGTTTGTACAAGATATTGGAAAGAATGGTCAACGCTCATCTTTTATGGTAATTAGAATCAAACAACCTTCTCTCTCTCTCTCTCTCTCTCTTGTTTTCAATGCAGATTCCAAAGGAATAGGTCCATTCTGGACCATCTACTTCTACTGGAAACATCTATTTGAGATTCTTTCCTAAAAAGAGAGCACCAGGTGGCCATCTTCTTTGACATGGAAAAAGTTTGACACAACTTGGAAATATAGGAGTTTAAAAGATCTTTATAACCTCAGCCTATTTTTATAAAAAAACTTTTCTATCCCATTGTTCTTTCCAAGTTCAAATAGGATCCACCTTCATTTGGCCATTTCGCCAAGAAGGATCTGTCTTCAGTGTTATGTCCTTTGCCATTAAAGTTAATTCTAATACCGAACAACTTCCTCCAACTATAAACAGAGCACTCTACATTGATGACTTTGGCATATTTTCTCAATCATTCAACATGAGGGTTATTGAGCAACAACTGCAAAAAGCTATTGTTCACCTAAACTCCTGGGCAATGGCAAATAGTTTCAGGTTCTCACCAGAGATCGGTTGTATCCACTTTTGCCACAAACGTAACCTTCAACCTGAACCTGAATTAAGACTTGGACAAAGCACCATCCCAATAGTAGCAGGGACAAAAATCCTGGGACTCATACTTGACAAAATGCTGCCATTCCTCCAGCATATTTGTCACCTACATACAAAATGCATGAGATGGCTTAACATTCTCCGTGCTCTCTCCTCTACGTCTTGGTGCAGACCGGTGCACTTTACTCAGTCTATATCGCTCATTTATGCGGTCAAAATTAGATTGTGACCTGTAAACAAATTATGATCTCGGGTATACGAGTCTGCTAGAAATAGCACCCTTCAGTGGCTTGACCCCATTCATCAGGCCATCTGTATTACTACTGGTGCATTCAGAATCACCTGTCCAAAGTTTGTATGTGAAAGCTAACCAACCATCCCTGTTCCTTTGAAGAAAACAGTTGTCTGTACAATATGCTTTTAAACTGAACTCCCTGCCAGACCACTCCATGTGGACATCAGTTTTTGAACCGTGATGGGAAAATCTTTATAACACATGTCAGACTGCCAATAATCCTTTTTGTATTCATGCCCAAGCCTCCTCTCCTCTTGGGCACAATGCCCAAGCAAAGCCCATTCCACCATTGCACATGGAAGACTGCTGCACAAATTGGAGCAGTGTGGCATTGGAGGCAAGTTGCTGCTATGGATAAAGGGGTGGTTGAGGGGGAGAAGACAGAGAGTGGTAAACAATGGACACTGCTCATCGTGGACTAATGTTATTAGTGGAGTCCCTCAGGGTTCAGTATTGGGGCCTTTATTGTTTTCTGTATTTATAAATGATATTGATGATGGTATATCAGGCTTAATGTCCAAGTTTGCAGACGATACGAAGGTTGGCAGGGTTGTCAAGGACACTACTGACACTATGCTGCTGCAACAGGATTTGGAAAGGTTGAGCAGATGGGCTTCGAGGTAGCAAATGAAGTTTAACATTGACAAATGTAAAGTACTACATATGGGAAACAGCAACCCCAGAGCAACGTATCAACTCTGTGGTACTACACTGACAGTGGTAGAGAATGAAAGGGACCTGGGGGTGGTGGTGCAGGCAGATATGAAGTTCTCTGAGCAGTGCAGACGAGCTGCAAGAGTAGCTCATGGTGTATTGTCAATGATATATAGGAATTTTTCTAGCAGGGATAAGGAGGTGATTATTCCCTTGTATAAGGCAATGGTCAGGCCACACCTAGAGTACTGTATACAGGCCTGGAGGCCTCATTTCAGGAAGGATGTAGAGCTGCTGGAACGAGTACAGAGAAGGGCAACTAGATTGGTGAATGGGACAAAGGGGTTCTCTTACGAAGAAAGGCTTAAGTTTTGCAAATTACAGTGTCTGGAAACTAGGCACCAGCAGGGTGATCTGATAGAGGTGTACAAAGCCTTGAATAGTTTGAGCATGCTCAATGCTGATGGGATTCTTCCTCTAGCTCAGAAAAATCACCTGAGAGGGCATAAATTCAAATTGAGGAAAGACAGATGTAGGATAGATGTGCGGAAATTTGCCTTTAGCCAGCGGGTGGTTGGTGGGTGGAACAGACTTCCATCCCTTGTCGTGGAAGTTGATAGCCTAAATGAGTTTAAGGCTCAGCTGGACAGGTATTTCGAACGAACAGAGGGGTGAAGTGGAAGTGGTTATTTTTATTTATTTATGTTACTTTTTTTTTTTTTTTTTTTTGGCTGATGCTGCATAAGCTTGCTTTCTTGCATCAAATGCCTCTACTAATGCTAATAACTAAAGAAACACCATGGCATGCTCAAATTCCAGCATGTGACTTCTTTAAAAACTGGATGAAGTTTGCTATGCCATCTGCCATTAGTTCTGTTCACAACACCAAGCCAAACACTGACTTCTTGCCCATTTTTGCACACGGCCTGAAGTCAGAATTGTCTGTGGGATCTGCCTCTATCTTTTCTGACTGTATTATATCTGAGCAGATTCCTCCTGAATACAGCATATACACTGCAGATTTGCATGCTATAAAGTTAGCCTTGGACCACATTAGAACTTGCCAATACTGACAGTTTATTATATACACTGATTCCTTAGGTGTGCTATAGGCTTTATCAGTGACGCGACATACTACTCATTCAATTCTGTCCCGGATTCAGCAGATAATACACACCCTCTAAGGCATCTCCGTAGCCAGGTGGGAAGGAGCAGCATGTGTAGCACATGCTTCTTGATTAGACCGGGGTTCGAGCCCGTCACCACCAAATACGGAGGATGCGGAAAGGTCGGGGAATCACCACCGCATATTCCCGGAGCAATATGGCCTTAGTTGCTAATGCTCCTAAAAAAAAAACCAAATAACAATAACACCCTCTATGAACATGGTTTCGATATCTGGATCCCTAGCCACATCAGCATTCAAGGAAACATTGTCTGGCTGACAATGCAGCCAAATCACCTTGAACTGTTAGTCCCCTATACAGATATAGGCAAGTAATCCACAATAAATTATACTTTCTGTGGCAAGACTCATGGCATGGGCATGTAACAAACAAACTGTATCAGATTAAGCCTGTAAACAAATTATGGCAGTCTGTTATGTGCAGGAATCGTAAGGAGAGGAAGTTGTTCTTGCTCGGCTCTGCACAGGACACAGTCATCTGATACATTCCTTTCTGCTGAGGGCCAATGAGCCTCCTATATGTGAGCAATGCAACACCATTTTATCCATGAAGCATATTTTAATCGAATGTACAAATTTTAGAAATGCTGTTTTATCACTTTTAAACATCTGACTGAGCCTTATGCACTCATTCAGCTTTTATCTGACAATGACCTCATGTCAGCAGTTTTTAAATTCCTACAGGATATTATTATATATACATGCATAAATTGGCAATTGATTTTTAGTTGTACCGTATTTTATTTATTGATTTATGTGAAAAATCCTTTGATGGGATTAACATTATATGTAAAAAAAACAATATCCTGATCGTTTTGAATCTCAACCATTTCCTGGCCCATTATAACTGTAGTTGTTTTTGTACCATTAAAACCCAATCAAATCAAATCACAGACTTAGTAATTTGGAATATCCTCTTTTTGATCTTTTCTGGAATAAAATCTCTCTACCCCCATTCTGTCAAATTCATCTGTTGCCTCTGTTGTTATGCTAACTCCACAGATCACTTTTTTCTTTTTTTTTTTATGAAAACCCTAAACACGAAAGGTATCAAAACCTATAGTACTTAGTACCGTGCATGGGTTGAAGGAGAAGTATGGGGGGAGGGGGATGCCGGAAACTTTGCTCTAGAGACTAAACATAGGTTTCACCACTTCAAGCCTCCAATAAGCAAAGTGGTGGTATTTCACCGGTTGATGAAAGTCATCTACCACCTACCTTGGAACTCTTTGACCTCTTCTCTTTGAAACTTTACTTTCTCAAGTCCGATTTTCTTAACAGTGAGATAATTTTCCTTGTTGATTTTAATGTTCACAACTCCAGCTAGCTGTTTTTTTTTTAATCACAAGGACCCAGTGGATTGAGATGCTGAGTGTTTTGCAATTACTGATGGCCTTGCACAGATTGTTCATTTACCTAACAGAGTACCAGACAATCTGAACCACACAGTCCACATCCTTTGATCTTTTTTTACAAATAACCCTTTTCTAAGTACACAGTTGGGCTGTTCTCTAGACACCTCCGAACATAACTTGATGGTGGTCTCTTCTCCAATGGAGCCTTTCTCTCGTGACCATTTTCTATTATTCTTCTTTTCCATAGTTGGATTAATGCATCAGGTCTTCTGATGTCAGTGTTTGCTCAATCGTGTCAGTGACATTATTGTTGTAAGGATGAAATTCTTTATTCCACACTCTACATTAAAATCTCATACTTAAATAAAACCTTGGTTTTCTAATAAATGTGCTAAGGCTGTTCAAGATAAGAATATTTTATATTATCAGATTTGGCTTGCATCCAGTTCAGCAGGTTCATTTTCTGCCTACACAAATTTCGTAATCATATTCTGCATACACAAAATTTGTAACAATTGTAAAGCATTTATGAGTCAGTCCAAAGTAGATTTTGAATGGGCTAAGAGTAGAAACTTGCCTCTTGCCCAAATAGTAGTCACGTATTTTGCTCCCTTGCCAAAGCTATTGGCTGCAACTTTTTTCCATCTCTATTCCCATCTCCCTCAAAACTGGATGGTTTCATTGCCAGCTTAGTTAAAGATAAAGCTGGCCTGCTAGCATATTACTTTTCTTCTAACTCATGTATTGATCTTGGTAAACCACCTCCTGCCATTCCCATTACACTCCATTCAATACCTTCTATGGTCTTCTGTCAAAAGGGTTTCCTGGTGAACTATAACCTTAGTTGTTTTTGCGCCAATAAAACCAAAACAAACTCAAACTCTGTCAAAAGGATGTCAGAATTTTGAGCAGTCGTCATGCCAAGAATGCACCAGGTCCTGATGGTATCTCACCACTTATTCTCCATACTGTGCTCTTGAGCTTACTCCTGTTCTTTTTACACTTTCTTAATCCACCAGTGTTTTCTCCTTCTGCTTGAAATGCTAATGTTTAGCCATATCCTAAAAAGATGACAAATTCTTCCCATCCAGTTGTCGTCCCATCGCACTTAGTTCTACTCTTTCTAGACTAATGGAGAAATCCATTAACTGCCAACTCCTAAACTATCTAGAAACCTTCCATCTGATCAATGATTGCTTGTATGAATTCAATCAGTGTTGATCCACTGTTGATATAATGGGTTATATGGACAAATTCAGTGGAAACGTTTGGTGAAACTTGAGTAACTCTTAATATTTCAAAGGCTTTTCATCGTGTTTGGCATAAAGATCTATTCAGGCAATTCTCAGTTTATGAACAAGTTCTGTTCCAAGACGATGTTTGTTATACGTTTTGTTCGGTAGAGGCATATGATGCAAGAAAGCAAGCTTATGCAGCATCAGCCAAAAAAAAAAAAAACCCACTTCCACTTCACCCCTCCGTTCGTTCAAAATACATGTCCAGCTGAGCCTTAAATTTATGTAGGCTATCAACTTCCACAACAAGGCATGAAAGTCTGTTCCACCATCCAACTACCCGCTGGCTAAAGGCAAATTTCCTCACATCTATTCTACATCTGTCTTTCCTCAATTTGTATTTATGCCCTCTCAGATGATTATTCTGAGCAAGAGGAAGAATCCCATCAGCATTGAGCATGCTCAAACCATTCAAGGCTTTATACACCTCTTATCAGATCACCTCGCCGGTGCCTAGTCTCCAGACACTATAATTTGCAAAACTCTTAAGCCTTTCTTCGTAAGAGCAATCCTTTGTTCCATTCACTAATCTTGTTGCCCTTCTCTATACTCATTCCAGTAGTTCTACATCCCTCTTGAAATGAGGCCTCCAGACCTGTATATAGTACCCAAGGTGTGGCCTGACTATTGCCTTATACAAGGGAATAATCACCTCCTTATCCTTGCTAGAAAAATTCCTGTATATCATTGACAAGACCCCATGAGCTACTCTTGCAGCCCGTCTGCACTGCTCACAGAACTTAATATCTGTCTGCACAATTACCCCCAGGTCCTTTTCATTCTCTACCACTGTCAGGGTAGTACCACAGAATTGATACGTTGCTCTGGGGTTGCTGTTTCCCGCATGTAGTACTTTACATTTGTCAATGTTAAACTTCATTTGCCACCTCTCAGATCATCTGTTCAACCTTTCCAGTTCCTGTTGCAGTAACATAGTGTCAGCAGGGTGACAACCCTGCCACCCTTCGTATCGTCTGCAAACTTGGACATTAAACTTGATATACCATCATCAATATCATTTATAAATACAGAAAACAATAATGGACCCAATACTGAACCCTGAGGGACTCCACTAATAACATTAGTCCACGATGAGCAGTGTCCATTGATTACCACTCTCTGTCTTCTCCCTCTCAACCACCTCTTTATCCACAGCAGCAATTTGCCTCCAATGCCACACTTCCCCAATTTGTGCAGCAGTCTTCCATGTGCAACAGTATCAAAAGACTTTTTTAGATCCAAGTATATAATATCGAAGTTATTCCCTGCATCCAGTTCTTTTGTGACTGCATCATAGTATCCAATCAAATTGGTCAGGCAAGACTTCCCCCTTAACAAAACCATGCTGTGTCTGAGCTATAACTGAAGTCTTGTCTAGATGATCCTGCAGTGCTTCTTTAACCAGTGCCTCTATTAATTTTCCGGGAACAGAAGTTAAACTAACAGGTCTATAATTACTTGTGTCGCCCTTTGATCCTCCTTTGTGAATTGGGGTCACATTTGCACATCTCCAGGCCATGGGTACTTCCCCTCAGTCCAAGGAAGCTCTCATAATTATGGCTAAGGGTTTGCTTACTTCCTTTGCTGCCTCCTTTAATATAACTGGATAGATCCTATCCACCCCAGGTGCCTTTCTTGTATTTATCTTCAACAATTTCTCCTCCACTTTACTCTCAGTGAATAACAGTGTACCTCCTGTGTGAATGTCGATGCAAAATATTCAATTAGTTTGTTAGCTACCCGAGCAGGATCATCAACAGTTGAACCATTGATATCAAGTGGACCAATCTGATTCATCCCCTTCCTTCTAGAGTTTACATAAGTAAAGAACTTTTTGCTGTTTTTCTTTGCATCCTTTTCCAAAGATTTCTCGTAATCTGCCTTTGCCTGCCTAACCTCCTTTGTAACTTGGTTACAGATCAACTTATATCTATCATAGGCTTCTGTGTCACATGTTAATTTACATGTATCCCATGCATTTTTCTTCACTGCCATATGTCTCATTAGTTCATCTGACATCCATTTAGGCCTAAACCTTGAACAATATTTCTTAGTTGGTATGTAAAGCCTAGTAGCTTCCAAGATAAGTTCTTTGAATGATTCCCATTTTGAATTTGCTGTTGGTAACATCATCAGTTGGTCCCAATGTACAGAATTTAAATACTGTCTCAGACCATCGTAATCGCCTTTACGAAAGCAAAAACCATTCCCTTAACCCACTTCAGCACACTGTGATTACTGCCACCTAGTGGTTCCTTTATCTGCAGATTCTTAATGCATGAATAATCACTACTGATGATCAAATCATCCAAAAACAATCATCCAATAAATCCACAAAAGCCTTACTAGTGTGTGAGTGACCAAACCGCAAATTCCAGTCAATATCTGGGAAATTAAAATTCTCCATTATAAGACTCTGATTTATTGGCCCACTCTATTTCCCTGTACAGTTTTTTAGTATACTCATCAGAGTCATTAGGCCAATAGCACACTCCTACTCTCCCAATGCTTATATCACACCAAACTGACTCGATACTACACTGTCCAGCGATGTCGACTGGCTTCACTTTCTTGGATTTTGTGTGTTTCCTAACTAATAGTGTAACCCCTCCTCCCTTCCTATCCTGTCTATCCTTTCTGTACACATTGTACTCCCCAAATTCCAGTTCTGCATTCCTTATATCTGTGTGACACCACGTCTCTGATATCCCAACAATATCTGCCTTTGATGCTTTGAGCAATACCTCAAATTCATCAAATTTATTTACCAAACTCCTAGCATTTGTGTACCCGCAAGTATACATGCACTTGTTCCTATTTTTAGCTACCCTAACACAACCCATGTGTTTACTTGTACCACAATGACTCCCAGCAGTCTCTGAAATATCCTGCGTCTTGTTTTCCAGGCTTGTGCTCATTCCAATAGAAGCAATGCAAGAATCGCTTTCACCTCTGTCAGTGGCTACTGTTAATCTATTAGTCGTTGTATCCCCTCAAGCTAGCAGTTTTCAGACCCACCTAACACTGCCTCGATAGCATCAACAAATATTCTTGCACTCTTTCTGTTTAAGTTTATCCCATCCCTGCTGAAGCAGTCTCTCCTGTTAACAAG
Source organism: Mastigoproctus giganteus (assembly GCF_048544385.1). Taxonomy (NCBI): domain Eukaryota; kingdom Metazoa; phylum Arthropoda; class Arachnida; order Uropygi; family Thelyphonidae; genus Mastigoproctus; species Mastigoproctus giganteus. The sequence continues at coordinate 165,217,447 of NC_143580.1, read as the reverse complement.
TACAGACCAGGCCGAAAAAAAATTCTACCCCTTGAGTCTTGCACAATCTTTCCAGGCCCGAATTGATCGACAAGGCTCTCATCATATACTCCCTCCTATCGTGTCTGGGCAGAATTGCAGACACTTTCAATTCAACCCTAATTCACGGCTTTTTTTCAACAGTGACCTGTACTTGTTAAGTAATTCTGCCGGTCTCCTACTCTTAATATCATTAATGCCAACGTGTACAACTATATCACCTTTTGTGCCCTTAAAAGTCATCATCCTTTGCCTCTGGCAGACATACCCTGGTTCTGTTCCACCTATCCTTTTTACAAAGCATATTCCCCATTTCCCTGACAATGGAGTCACCAACAACTACTAGTTCCTGTGGGACCAGCGCATTCTGCTTTGGGGGTTGTCGCTGTGTTGCGTGATGACCAAGTGCAAGCTCTGGCATTGATGTGAGCTTGATGGGTGCCTCAATTTAGATCCTTCAAGGGCATCCGCCCTGTCCCTCAAACTCTCATATGGGCCCATAACAATGCTGAGTTGTCGCCTGATTTCGTTACACTCCTTGCATCGTGCACACACAAAGACATCTCCCATGGTAATATCATGGCCTGTATACCCAATTTCTCCACAAACATCATGCATGCCCCCCTTAGTTCTCCCCGGAGCCACAGCACTCCCATTAGCTTGAGCCTTTTGCTTGGCTGCTCTGGTCTGAGTCATGATTTAGATTTAATTTGAATAAAATTTCAATTTCAGTACAAAATTATAACCATAAACTTATATCCCAACACAGTTATAACGCTATATATATTTTTCAGTATTAAGTATTATCTATGAGTTCCGTTTATATAACTTCCGTATCATGTTCCGGAAATGTCGCGAGCTAGGCCATAATGTCTGTGTGTCTGCAATTCTGCCCAGACACGATAGGAGGGATTATATGTTAAGAGCCTTGTGGATTAACTCAAGACTTGAAGGAATCTGCAAGGCTTTAGGGGGTAAATTTCTATCAGCTTAGCCCACACTTGTAGGTAGAAGGAATTTGTTTTGTAGAGATGGGATACACTTAAACAAAGGTGGTGGAAAGGTTTTTGCCAGTATTATTGAGGATACCTTAAAGGCTCAGGGAAACTGCTAGTTAGGGGGGATGTGGGTAATACTGACACGCGTTTATCTGATAATATTGGTCAATGTAACTCTTGCACATACCTTAAGAGTTCTTATCTGTTACCCCAACTGGACGTATTATCTAGATGTTCTGGGGCCAAAGACGTTTCACGTGAGCGGGTAGCTAATATCAGGGAAGAGAGCCTAAAAAACTTCAAGGGTTGTGTTAGGGTTGTTAAATATACAAGAACAGTAAATCTTAATTGTTTATACAGTAACGTTAGAAGTGTCGTCAATAAAATGGGCTAATTTGAACTGCTGGTTAAAACAAGTAACGCGGACATAATAGGGCTTACAGAGACGTGGTGCCACCCGGAAATTGGGGATGATGAGTTTCAGTATGGCTTGTATAATGTATTTAGGAAGGATAGAGTAGATAGAAGGGGTGGTGGGGTAATGCTTCTTATCCGAAGCAGCCTGAGTGCGACGATAGCTTTCCCGGATTTAGACATTTCACATGCTAGTATAGAGTCTGTATGGTGTGAGATAGTTGGAAACAACGTACAATGCGAGTAGGAGTAATCTACAGACCAGGTGATTGTGAAGACTATGACAAAAGCCTCTACATGCAAATGGAATGGGCAAGTAAGCGTCAATGCCTTATTATGGGTGATTTCAATTTGCCTCTAATTGATTGGAGTAAATGGGAAGGAAACTCGACATGGGGAACAAAATTTTTAAATCAACTAGATGACTGTTATTTGTATCAACATGTCAGGGAAAGTACTAGAGAAAAGAATATCCTAGACCTCATCATCACACATGAATCAGATGACATAACAGGGCTGACAGTAGAGGAACCAGTAGCAGGAAGTGATCATGGAGTTCTACGGTGGATGATGACGAGAGAGGTAGCAGAAGTAAAAGGCAAAGGAATGGGTTTTAATTTCAGAAAAGGAAATTACGATGCCTTAAGGTACTACATGGCCTCTATTAACTGGGTAGATATCGCGCAGAGAATGAATACAATTGAACTGTGGTACGCTTTTAAAACATTAATCACAGATGCCTTGAATGCGTATATACCATTAAAAAAATACTCCACGAGAAGGGTTCCAAGTTGGATGAATAGTGAAGTTGCCAGGAATAGTGAAGTTGCTAGGAAAAGTTACAGAGCAATAAAAAGTACTGAAACCTATAACAGCTACAAGGTGATGTGTAATAGAGCCACAGAAAAGGTTCGACAGGCAAAGGCAGTTTATGAGAAATCACTAGCAAACAGAGCAAAGAGGGGGGATAAAGAATTCTTCACATATATAAATGCCAAGAAGAGCAGGACAAACCAGATCGGACCTTTACGTAAGGGAAAGGGGATAGTAATAAATACACCAGCTGCCGTTGCAGATGAACTCAACAGTTATTTTGCATCGATATTTACAAATGAAAAGCCTTTTGTGGCAATGGGAAATTGTGGGAGCGAAGTTAAAAAATATGTAATTAATGATATTGAAATTTCGCAAGATTATTTAATGAAAAAACTTTCAAGCCTACAGACCAGTAAGGCTCCTGGAGTTGATGGAATATACCCTATAATCTTGAGAGAGGCGGCAAGCGAGTGCATTGAACCACTGAGGCTGGTTATGCGAGCATCACTAGACTCTGGGGAGATTCCCTTGGATTGGAAAAGTGCAAATGTATCTCCCATACATAAGAGTGGCTCTAAAAGTGAAGTGGGAAATTATCGACCTGTCAGTCTGACTTCAGTAGTAGGGAAAATCATGGAGGCAATGATCAAGGGTGGAATTCAGGATCATTTGGATCGAATTGAAATTCTCAAGGATACTCAGCATGATTTTGTAAAGGGAAAATCATGTTTAACAAATCTGGTTCGCTATTTCGAAAGGGTCACTCACGAGCTGGATTTAGGGAATAATTTCGACATTGTTTATTTAGATTTCAGCAAAGCTTTTGACTCAGTCCCACATGAGCGGTTGCTTTATAAGCTGGAACAGGTTGGAATCACTGGGAAAATCCTTAGATGGATAGAAGGATGGCTTCAGGGCAGGAGGCAGAGGGTTGTGATAAATGGCTATTCCTCAGCTTGGGTTGATGTAAGAAGTGGGGTTCCCCAAGGATCAGTATTAGGACCACTGTTGTTTTTAATTTTCATAAACGACATTGATGAAGGGATAGAGGGCATGATGTCTAAATTTGCAGATGATGTTAAAATTGGTAGAGTAGTTAATGATCACTGTCAAGCTGAGCTTCTTCAGAGAGACCTAGATAGACTTCAAGAATGGTCAGAAAAATGGCAGCTGTGCTTTAATCCAACAAAGTGTAAGGTATTACACCTGGGAAACAGTAATCCCAAAATAACTTATTCACTTGGTGGAGTTCAACTAAACCCAGTACTGGAGGAAAGGGACTTGGGTGTTACGATACGGTCAGACATGAAATTCTCTGAGCATTGTAAACAGGTTGCAAGGAAGGCCCATGGTGTCCTATCAATGATCTATCGAACTTTTGCAAGTAGAGATAGGGACGTGATAATCCCATTATATAAGGCTTATGTTAGACCACACTTGGAATACTGTGTTCAAGTATGGAGACCGCACCTAAAGAAAGACATCGAGCTTCTTGAAAGGGTGCAAAGAAGGGTAACTCGCCTGGTAAGATCGGCAAAAGGGCGTCCTTATGAAGAAAGACTTCGAATATGTGGGTTGCAGAGTTTGGAAACTAGACACCTTAGAGGAGATTTGATTGAGGTGTTTAAGGCTCTGAGAGGCATCAGTAAAATGAATGAGGACAAAATTTTCAAGATTATAAATGATGCTAGAACTAGGGGACATAAATTCAAGTTACGGGGGGAAATGTTTAGATTGGACTGCAGGAAGTTTTATTTTAGCCAGTGAGTTATAAATTACTGGAATAAGTTGCCTTCATGGGTGGTAGAGGCCGACAGTTTGGGGAAATTCAAAGGTCATCTGGATAGTACTTTCGGGTAAGGGAAGCGCATAGGATGATAGGATTAATTTCCTTTTTATTTATTTTTTATTTCATTTTATTATTTTTATTTATTTATTAATTATTATTATTTATTTATTTATTTAATTTTTGTTTTTATCATTGTTTTGTTCGGATTTTTTTTTTTTTTTTTTTTTTTGGCTGGTGCAGCATAAGCCATAGGCTTTCTTGCACCATATGGCCGTTACTAATACTAAATACTAATGTTATGTATTAATTAATTATGTTACGTTTGTAATCTAAGTCGTTATATGTATTTAGTTAAAAGTACAATTTAATTGACAGTGAAGTTTAACAAAATTAATAGATTTTACTGATTAATTGACAATATTATGTTATATACTGTACTATACTAAGCTTAAGCTATCTAGTTCGGAATATAACGTTGTGTTGTATAACAATGGTGGTAAGTTACAAACAGTAAATCTACGGACACTTAAGTATTAATTAACTTCCAAATCTCGCTGTCTCGATTCAGAATAAACTAAGGATCCTGACTAGGTCTATAAGCTACTTATAGAAAATAATTTGATGTAACAATTGGTCAATAAAGCAGCTAAATATGGCTAAAAAACTTCTCGTTCAGTGGAGCTGCAACTTGTAACACGTGGATTTGATACCCTTACCGATACTTTTATGCAATTACAAGGCCGAGTAAAGAATAAATACACCAGATTAATCAGAAAATCACAAAATAATGCTATACTACTAAATTTAAATCAAAAGTTTTAGAAAAACAATAATTTCAAATCGATAAATAAGAAAATCCACTTAGGGCTTTGAACACGTCTGACTCCCACTAGCCTCGTCGGTGGTTTATTGTATACAATACTTAACATAAAATAAAATAAAAAATAATAAAAAAGAAGATATCATGTCATCGTACTTTTTTAATTTTAATTAAAAACATAGAGTTTCAAAATAAAGAAAAGTAAAAAGAAAAAAAAGAAAAGAAAATGAGTACTAACATGATATATATACTTTACATACATATTTATTCATCGGTATCTTCATCAGAGTTCAGTATTTTCCACATAAGTGATGACTATAGGTGCAGATGAGGTAGATGGAGGGGCATCTGATAATGAAGAAACAGCTGGTTTTTCCACTTTTTTAAAATGTTTTTATGGAAGATTGCCCAGTTAGATTCTTTTTTTCCTTCAAAAATCTCACTTTAGTATGCTAGACAGTCATAAACGTCTCTTTTCACTTTTGCAATTCTTTCCATATTTGCGTCATCGTCTTCAATGATTGCCAACCCCTCAGAAATTGATTTAAAAGCTGTAGCCATTTTCTGCCTTGTAAATGTTCTAGGAGGCTGTGGAATATCAGGTTCTTCTGTTACTTCAGAATTTAGACATGTCTCTATTTCAATTATTTCATCAGTTTTTAATTCCTCAAAATGCGAGTCCAAAAGCTCTCTCATATCAGTCACATCAAGGTCGAGGTCCATTTTATTGCCCAGTTCAACAATTTCCTGATAATTATTCTTAATAAATACATTTTTTAAAAGTTTATTTATTTAAATCTTACAATTATGTTCACTATACGTTTGGCATTTCATTTTATAAGGAACTCTATTTATTAGCGACTTTTAAGAAATTTTGAATGATTGTGACGTTTGTTATAGTCAATGTTCATAAATTGAACACTCGTAAACCGAGAGTTGCCTGTATATGATTTCATCTTATGGTTTGCCAACTGTTTTTTTGTAATTGTGTATCCAGTTTTCTCTCTGACCACTCGCTGTATGATGATAGATGGCTCTTTCTTCTGATTTCCCTACTAATGCTGGTGTTCTCCAAGGTTCAGTTCTTTTTCTCCCCCCACCCCATTCTCTCTCTCTCTCTCTCTCTCTCTCTCGTATTAATGACCTTCCATTAACTGGAAAATTCTATTTGTAGTTTTGCTAATGATAGCACTTTGCATTCCTCCATTCAGTTTGACAAACCATGCCCTGCACAAACGGCTTCAAATTTTTGAATATACACTACCAATTCTTCAGGTAATTATCCAGTCAGGCTAAGATAACTTAGTTGATTTCATTCCTTCTCAAACTCAGTCCGGTATTATATCTCACAAAAAGATTTCTGTTTTTCTCCTATTTTTTGTCTTCAACGATACTCAGATTTCTAGACGAGATCACATATCTCTATTGGGGATTTCCCTGACTTTTAATCTCTCTTGCGTAAGCACATCAAAAATATCGTTAGCTCTGCATTTAAAAAACTGGGTTTTCTCTTTTGCTGTCGGTATTACATTTCTTCCAAACAGCTGCGCACTCTATACAAATCTTAAATCCACCCTTCCATTGAATATTGTTCCCACATCTGGGGCAGTGGCCCTAAAACTCTCTCTCAGGCTTCTAGACTGTTCATAAGAGGGCAGTTAGGTTAATTAATGATCCATCTCTAACAAAGGTTCTCCATTCTCTGTCTCATAGACATTCTGTTTCTGCTGTGTGCCTTTTCTATAGATACTTTTATTGGCAGTGTTTTTCTAAGTTGGCTTCTATAATTTTCACTCTCTTCCAAAGCTGTCTGAACACAGGTTGCAGCCAGTCAACATCCTGTTACTGTTGAACTTCAAACTCACAGAACTTTTTTTCCTTCATTTATTCCTTCAACTTCCATTTTCTGGAACTACCTCTCTTCATGCCTATCTTCTGAAATTCTACTCTAATGTCAAGAAGTATCTTCTTTCATCTTCTCAACCTTGAACCCATGCATATTACTATATAGGTTCTAATATCTCTTGTGCTTGGGATTTTCATTAGGGGGAAAAAATAAGATTTTGGTTTCTTGCATTTTTTTTTATTTATTATTTATTTATTTTTTTTTTTTTTGTTATCCACAATATATATTTTTTACACAACAGTAGATTATTTTGTTTGTATTTTGCCCTCACTTCTGTATTATGTGCATATATCAATAATTAATATTAATTGATATAATTTTTTAAACTACCAACAATCACTCAGATATAGATATTGTATCTCTTCGTTTATAGTAATAACTATTAACCATTGTACATTGTTAATGTTATGAATTTGTACTGTTAATTGAGTGGTAAAAGCTATTTTGTTTATTGCAATTTGTAATATTGATAAGTGGTTAAAGACTTGGTCTTTAAGAAGACTTCATGAGAGTAAAATGACTCTCATGTGTCATTTTGAAAAGTACTGATGGTTAGCCACTGGACTCCAGAACTTCGACTTCCAGCCAGTCAACCAAGGAAACAACTTCAAATATGTCTACCAAAAATCTATCTACGTATATCACAATTAATACTAATATAATCTTAGCCATTTATCTTTTGGTTTTACTTATACTGGAGAAAAAAAGTTTTCCAGCATGTTCCCCAGTGTATGATTTATTAGGAAACATTATCAAACCATTCAATAAAACTATCCATTCTTATTAGTATTAATTGTGACAAATGATGCAAGAAAGCAAGCTTATAGAGCATCAGCCAAAAAAATCCCATTTCACTTATCCATTCTACAACAATGGATGGAAGATTTTTGCAATCAGCAATCAACCACCCATTAGCTGAAGGCAAACTTCTGCATATTAATTCTGCAACCGTCTTTCTCATGAGGGGGGTATACATTTTAATTTATACCCCCTCATGTGCATAGTCTGAGCAAAAGGAAGAATCCCATCAGCATTGAGTTTGCTCAAGCCATTCAAAGCTTTAAACACCTCAGTCAGATCACCTCGCAGCTACAATTTACAGAACCTGAAGTCTTTCTTGGTAAGAGCACCCCTTTGTTCCCCTCACCAATCTCGTTGCCCTTCTCTGTACCTGTTCCAGCAGCTCTACATTTTTCCTAAAATGTGGCATCCAGACTTGTATGCAATAATCGAGGTTTGCCTTATACAATGGAATAATCATCTCCTTATACCACTCAGTTTTGCGCCCGTTAGTTTATGCATGATTTTAATTGCGAATTGTAGCCATCCAAACATTTATCACTTTGTGTCAGTTAATTAGCTTGTCCATTGGATTAATATTTTGCACAAGCTATTTAAGCTTTATTTTAACTTGGCAGCAGACATGTAGGACATCAGGTGCCTTGTGAGAAAAAGTTTGGCATGTTAATTGTAGGTTCAAGATTAATTTCTGGAATTTTCTCTACCTTCTTAAATGTAGATCTAGTTTTATCTCCGTTATTTTTGAAGTAATATTTATATGTTTTTCACACGGTGTAATGTGAAAGAACCTGGCATGTGCTGCACATTTTATGCTTAGTAGGTGTGCAGCAACTCCAGGTGTCACTTATGTTCCATATTTAAATTTCAATTGCACATTGAATGAATGCCATTCCAAAGACAAGGTTATACTCAAGTTATGATCTCTAACTTTGTGAGCATCATTTTGAATGGAATGTTGCAGAACTTTTAAAGAATAACTAGCTGAAAACACATAAGAATGCTTGATCCTTTGTTCCTTGTAATTCTTCTTGTACTTATTTTTGTGTAGACTCTTGGGAAATCCACATCAACTCCAATTTTTTTGGTTATTTTATTGAAAACTAGAGTTTTCTGATAAGCTACTCTAATTTCTTAATTTTTTTTTGTTGGAGTCTACTATAGTTTGTAGACCTTTGAGCAGTACATAAAAGCAGAATCAGGAGAAAAGTGCACAAGTGTAATTTTGAAATTACACTTATACACTTTATCATTGGCAAATGCACGGTACCGCATATGAGTATTAGTAATCCCAGAATAATGTATCTACTATGTGGTACTATACTCAGGTTAGTGGAAAATGAAAAGGGCTGGGGGGGTAATTGTGCAATCTGTTGTTTTCAGTTCTCTGAGCAGTCTGCACTGCTCAGAGAACTGAAAGCCAGAACAGTTCCTGGGGTTTTGCCAATTATATGCAGAAATATTGCTACCAGGGGTAAAGAGATGATTATCTCATTGTATAAGGCAGTGGTCAGGCTACACCTTGAGTACTGCATACAGGTCTGCAGGCATCACATGGGTACAGAAGGGAACAAAGGGGTGCTCTTATTGTACAACTGCAGCCTTATCAAGAAAGGCTGCAGTTGTGCAAATTGCAGTATCTAGAGACTAGGCACCTGCAAAGTGCTCTGCATGAGGTGGTTAAGGCTTTGAATGGTTTGATCAAACTCAGTTCTGATGGGATTCTTTCTCTTGCTCAGATTATGCAAATGAGGGGGTATAAATTCAGATTGAGGTCACAGAATAGATAACAGAAATATGCCTTCAGCTAATGGGTGGTTGATTGCTAGAACAAGCTTTCATCCTTTGTTGTGGAAGTAGATGATTTGAATAAATTCAAGAAAGAACTACTATTGGATGGGATGTATAGGTGAAATAGTCCTCCCCCCCAGCTGATGCTGTATATCAGCCTGCTATCTTGTAATATTTGCAACTATCAATACTAATACAGAATAGAACATCTGTTTTTATGTGCGGAATAGCAAGTTTCCAGTCTTTTTTTTCTTTTTTTTTTTTTTATGTTGACTCCAAACATGAAAGGTATTAGAAGCTGTCATGCTAGTACAGTGTGTTAGTATTAGCATTATTGTTATATGGTGTAAGTAAGACCTCTGCTTTTGCTGCAACAGTGGTGAGGAAACACGCAGACACACTTATACTCGGTGATCACTGAATTATGACTACCCTATCCATAATGGACTATGTTGCATAGCTCGCAGTATAGAAAAGTGAACAGTTTCGTATGCTAGAGCATTGGTAATGTGCATCTGGTTGTGCAATTCAAAGTGATAAAGTAGCAGTTTCGGGACATAGTAAGGTTATTACAGAGTTTCAGAAGAGCATAATTGTGGGAGCTTGTGCATCAGGTGCTTTCATATCATGAACAACATGTTTTGTCGGTTGCTCATTGTGGTTAAGGTGCACAAAGAATGGTGTTCAACAGGTCAAATCACCTCCTGCTAAGAGAATTCTAAAGGAGTATGCAAGGTGGATGTTCATAGTGAGCAAAGGGTGCAGTGCGTTTACAGGTTCAACAGCAGATCACTATGTGACAGTTGACATTGCAATACAATGTGGAGAATGCGAGAACAATACCCAAATGGCAGATGAGTCCAGATATCTGGTGCAGCACACAGACAGATGCTTTTGTGTGTAGAGAAAGCAACACAAGTCCATGGACCCATTGTGCATGGTTCTCACTATCCATGCGGCTGGTGGTTGCTTGATATGGGGCATGTTTTGATGGTAAGAATTAGGATCCCTAGTACGTAGTGGCAGTGGCATGTGATGTAAGAAAGCAAGTGTATGAGCTTATGCATCATCAGCCAAAAAAAAAAAAAATAAAATAACACCACTCCCTCCAAATGCCTGTCCAGTTCCTCCATAAATTTATTCAACCTTTCAACTTCCACAACGACAAATGGAAGTTTGTTCCGGCAATTGACCACCCGCTGGCTAAAGACAAATTACCGCACATCTATTCTACATTTGTCTTTTCTTCATTTGAATTTATGCCCCCTTAGATTTGTAATCTGAACAAGTGGAAGGATCCCATCAGAATTCATTGTGCTCAACCCATTCAAGGCCTTCTCAATCAGATCACTGTGCAGGTGCCTGGTCTCCAGTCACTGCAATTTGCAGTACTTAAGCCTCTCTTGGTAAGAGGATCCCTTCATTCCCCTCACCAATCTTGTTTCTCTTCTCTGTACACACTCAAGCAAATCTACATCCTTCCAAAAATGAGGCCTCCAGACATGTACGCAGTACCCATGGCGTGGCCTGACCATTGTCTTATACAGAGGGAAAATCACCTCCTTTTTCGCGTATTGGACCAATATTTCACTGGTGAGTTTTACTGGCAGTTTTTAGACTACGTGCATCATGTCACGTTGCATTTTTTCCCCTGATAGAAATGGGATCATCCAAGACAATAATGAGTCATGTCATCAGGCCCGCACTGTATATGAATGGTTCAAGAAACACAGTGAGGATATCACCTATCTTGATTAGCCTCCAAATTTGCCTGACTTTAATTCAGTTGAACACCTGTGGGATGTTTTGGAATGGAAAGTGAGGATGTATGGACATACATCTTTTATCTATTCTGATGCTGTGGAAAGCCTTGCAGGCAGAATGGCTGCAGATCTTTACAGATGTTTTCAGACATCTAGTGGTGTCACTGCCTAGGTGAATAGCAGCTGTTATCTGTGTGAATGGTGTTCCAACACAGTATTAGGCATGTGGTCATAAATCGCTGAGTTTATGCTCCACTCCTCATATATGTGAGGAATATAACTTATAAGTGGAACATGTAAGAACAACCACCGCAACCTAGCTAATTGAGAATTTTACTTGTATAAATATAGGTGTGCATGCCATATATCTTAATACTGAAAGTATTTAAATTTTTGACTGTTACTTGTTTTATGAAACTTACTTGTGTTTTTCAGAAAGAAAATAAATATTATACAAGGAATTCTAGTCAGAGGATCTTTTCAAATTTTGAAGTTAAAACAAGCGTATTCCAATCATATTCAAGTTTACAAAAAGGTAGTATAATAAATGCAGTGGTAGTATTTTTTTGATAATACTGTTGATAAAACCAGTGTAAAGATGTGTTTTAAATAATTATATATATATCACCTCTAAATTTAGCTGAAGTTAATGGCAACAGTTCATCAAACTCAGCCTACAATTCAACTTTTACTTTCAACATCAGAATTTGCTGGAGCCTTAGATCTCATATATACTAGTCAAGAAGTGCTAGCTCAAGAGTTATCTGGTATTCATAGTTTCAGGTAAGGTCACTTTTTTTTAAAACCTAAAGTATACATTATTTTTAATTGATATAGTCAGTTTTTATTTAAATTTTGTGTCTTTTAATCCATTTACAGCTACATAAAATTCAAAAGTAACTGACTATACCAAGTTGACATCAAGGAAATCTAACTATACCAACTTGGCATCTTCACTCAAGTTGGCATATAGGAAAATAAAGCTTTTAAGAAAGAGATGGCTATACAAGAGAACATTAAAATAAACATCGAAAGTTGTTAATATAAACTTTTCTCTTGCAACAAAGAGTAGAGTTTAGTTGTTCTAAAAAAATCAGTTTAGCAGATGGCTACCCGAATTTATTCAGATAGAACAAATTAAATGTTTATATACCAACTTTATCTTTAAATGCTGTGTAACATCCTAAAGTTTTTCTCTGTATATATTTTGCAGAGGGAGAGAGAATATTTATGTTTCTGAAAGACTTGTTCAGTGATTACTGGAACTCAATATGAACCATCTCATGTTTTTTTAGAAGATACCACGGTTCCACAACTTGTGCGTGTTTTATAGTAACTCAACTTGACCAGACATGGAAATTTCTTAAAAATTAGAAAAGGGATACAGAGAGGAAACAGAGTTTGCCTAACATACTGCATCATTATTTATGTCTAATTAATTTATTGAGAAAATGTTTGATTTATATCTGATAGTTTACCAAATAAAAATTACAATAACGTGATAGGTTCTTGTGCATAATTTCTATACAAAATCCATAAAAAAAATCACTTTAGAGAGAGTTGTAAAATTTGTTATTAGCATTAAAAATGTTGCAGTAAGCATTTGTCTGTATTTAGGAAGATAGGAAAAATTTTAGGTTCTTGAGCATTAATTAATGGTTAATGTGGGAACATTATTTTTGAGGGGGCCTGCCACTATCTCGGCTGCCATTTCTCAGCCCATCCAGATAAGTCTTGTTGTGAAGTAGCTTGCCCTGCTGATTACCTAACCTGTCTTTGTATTATCATCAAACTAAAACATTAAAATTGAAATACTTAGATCATCATTAATGAATAATAGAAACAGTAAGGGGGCCAAGAACCAAATCATGGATTAATGTTATGAGTGTGGCACAGCACTCAACATTAATCCATTAGGTGCAGTGTCCGTTTATAACTACTCTTTTCCCCTACCACATAACCATTCCTTTATCTGCTGTAATACTCCATTAAACACTAAATAAGCAACCAACTTTATCCATTGCATTAATAATGCCCTTAATGGCTTTGCTCCTTTTTATACAACACATATGAACTTTTTTTGTGTGCATGGGCACAAAAAAAAAATAATAATAAATAAATAAAGATATCTATATACAGGGTGTGTCAAAAGTGATAGTCAATAATTTCAAGGTGAACTGCACAGACTACAATATGAAAAAAAAAAAAAAAAAAAAAAAAGCCTAGTAAACATGGGTCCTTAAGTGAATCGTTTTTGAGATATTGCACATTTCTAGTTGGGATCCACCACTGACAAGGTGAACTGTACAGAGTTGGGATCCCCCACTGACTTGTTTGCTTAGGTTAGGTTATGCTCATTCTCTCCCTTTCTCAATGCTCTGAGACATAGCAGGCATACCAGTACTTGTCAAGGCACCTCCGTAGCCAGGTGGGCAGGAGCAGCAGTGCTTAGCACACGCTTCTTGATTAGACCGGGGTTCGAGCCCATGACCACCAAATACGGAGGGTGCGGAAAGGTCAGAGAATGAACACCGCATATCCCCGGAGCAGTATGGCCTTAGTTGCTAATGCTCCTAAAAACTAAATAACAAACAAACAACAACAACAAACAGTACTTGTCAAAGGATAGTCAACCTGGAAAGAGGTTATACCAATGAAGAGTATGAGGACATGCACTTCACGTATTGGTAAAGCCAACGGCAGTGCACTCAAGGCTGCACGTTTGTTTGTACCAAGAAGCATTTCCCTGCTGAAGGCAGCCAAACTGGCACACATTCATCAGGATACATCAACACCTTAGAGAACATGGGTGCTTTGCACATGGAGTATGAGGAGGTAGTCCCAGAAGCATAACACCTGATGTTGAGGAAAGGGTATTAGAAAGATAGAACATTTTTCAACTAGTCGCTCACTTCCATATAGCCAGCCCTTTACTTACGCTGAGCTGAAAGAATCCCTGAGCAAATGGCACCTCCATAGCCAGGTGGGCAGGAGCAGCAGTGCGTAGCACACGCTTCTTGATTAGACTGGGGTTTGAGCTCGTGACCACCAAATACGGAGGATGCGGAAAGGTCAGGAAATGACCACCGCATATCCCCGGAGCAATATGGCCTTAGTTGCTAATGCTCCTAAAAACCAAATAACAAACAAACAAAACAACCCTGAGCAAATCTCCATCTAGTGCAGCAGGACCAGATGGTATTCACTACAGTATTCTGAAGCATCTATGTGAAGCTGATCTATGCATATTATTGCTCTTTTACAACAGGATCTTTTCAGAAAATACATCCCCCCCCCCTCCTCTCTCTCTCTTGGCATCATTCCTATATTTGCACTCTACTAAAACCCCACAAAGATCCATCTCTAATTCAGAATTATAGACCGATATCATTGGCAAACTGTTTGGGCAAAATATTTGAATGGATGGTGCATAGGAGGCTCACCTGGATTCTAGACTCCGAAAATCTACTTTCTGATTACCAATATGGCTTCTGTAAAAACAGGTCCACTCTCGATTTACTTGTAAAAATTGAATCAAACATATGTGACGTGCCTTCGTCAGGAGACATCTAGTGATGGTCAACCTGGATATTCATAAAGCATTTGACACCATATGGTGTCCAGGTATCATTAAAGATATGCATCAGTTAAGACTGAGAGGCTAACACCCTTTAATAATTCAGAACTTTTTAAAACTACACATATTTTAAGTTTGATATCAAAACATGCTGTCAGCATCACACATTCAAGAAGAGGGTGTCCCACAGGGTTCCATGTTGAGCCCAACCCTATTTGTGATTAGGGTCAACAATATTTTGGAAGATCTTCCAAAAACGATTGAAGTATACATGTATGCTGACAACCTCACCATATCCTGCCAATATCCAAGTATGAATACTATCAAAAGACAGCTACAAATTGCTCTAACCAGAGTTCATTCCTGTACCTTATGCAATGGATACCATCTCACTGAACAGAAATCCACTGCCACTCATTTCTGCAAACTTCAGTCACTTTATCCTGATCCAGAGCTAAAGATAAATAATGTGCCAGTTCCTCTTGCTCACGCTATCCGATTTCTTGACCTGATACTAGATAGGAAAGTGAACTTTCAAGCACGTGGCCTATCTTCGAATTATCTGTTTGAAGAAGTTGAATATCCTCCGGTGTGTGTCATCCTTGTCATGGGATGCTGATCGACACACCCTTATCCCTCTTTATAGAGCTCTCATCAGGTCTCGCTTGGACTGTGGTTCTCCAGTGTATGACTCTGCGAGAAAAAGTACTTTGGAGCGATTAAACACTATCCAGCACAGTGCTTTGAGAACCTCCCCAGTTCAGAGTCTTTACATCGAAGTCCACGAACCACCCTTACATCTTCGCAGAAAATGTACTTCTGCTGTATGGCACAAAAATTCGCAGTCTTTCTTTTCACCCTAGTTGGAGATGTCTATACAAAACCGAATGAGAGTCATTTTACAATAGTAAACCACGTGAAAACCAGCCTGCTCCATTTAGATTTAAGGAACTGACTCAATCACGGAATATAGAAATCGGTAATATATTTCAGGATATGACAGCACCAGATCCACCCTGGACAAATATCTGTGTAATATATGATGACTATTTTCAACAGTGGGGGAAAGAACACCTTATCTCCCTCCAATATCGTACAGTTACATGCAGCTTACTCTCTTTCTCATTCACAGGCCTGTGAAATCTACACAGATGAATCAAAAACTGAGACCCCAAGTGGGCGCTGCGGTAATATTTCTGTTATTCACCACTTCTGTCTCATTACTAGTAGAGTGCAGTATCTTCACTGTTGAGCTTTATGCTATAAACTTAGCTCTTGATCACATTGAACATCTAATTCCATCTGCTTTAATATTCACTGACTCACTCAGTGCTGTCTCTGCTATAAACAGTAATACCATCTCCTCTCACCCTGTTATAAAACAAATCCATTATAAATTACATGCTTGTAATGAGTCTTTTTGCTCACTGCCAGAATTTAATTCACCTCTGGCATTCCTCTCCTCATGTATAAATGTAGATGCAAAATACTCATTCAGTTTGCTACCTACCTGAGCAGGATCATCAACAGTTGAACCATTGATATCAAGTGGACCAATCTGATTCATCCCTTCCTTCTAGAGTTTACATAAGTAAAGAACTCTTTGATGTTTTTCTTTGCATCCTTTCCCAAAGATTTCTCGTAATCTGCCTTTTCTTGCCTAACGTCCTTTGTGACTTGATTACAAGCTTATATCTACCATAGGCTTCTGTGTCACCAGTTAATTTATATGTATCTCATGCATTTTCCTTCTCTGCCACATGTCTTATTAGTTCATCTGTCATTTGTTTAGTCCCAAACCGTGAATAGTATTTCTTAGTTGGTATGAAAAGCCTAGTAGCTTCCAAGATTAATTCTTTGAATGCTTCCCATTTAGAATATGCTGTTGTTGACATCATCAGTTGGTCCCATTGTATATACAGTGGATTCCAGTTATTTGGGCCATCGGTTAATCGGGGCAGCCGTTTATTTGGGGCAAATCTTTAAAACAGAACCCAGTCGAGAAAATAGCCAGGGTTTACTTTGCTTAATTGGGACAACATGTTGTTTAATCGGGACAGGAGACCACAACACTGAAGATTACCCTACGATTGTCTCTGACCGTACCATGTGATTTCGGTCGGATTTCTGGAGGTCACAACCATTAAACAATAAAAACAATTAGCAGTCACCTGTTTATTGGGCTTTTCCGTTAGTGCAATCTATCATAAAAGTAAACTCGATCTTATTGAATTTGCGATGATGGATAGAATCGATAGATTCCATCCATCCTAGGTGTCTTATTTACTTTTATCTTCAAATTTTCTTCCCACTTTCCTCTCAATTATCACAAAATCAATTAGCTCCCTGTCAGAATATAATATATATTCAGTTTGTCAGTAGACTGAACTGATTCAACAAAGGTTATATCATTCATATCTAGTGGGCCAGTGTGATTCTTCTCTTTCCTTCTCATAATTTGTTGGCTTGCTTGCAGATTAGTTTATACTTACTGTAGGTTTCTGTATCCCCTTATAAATTTATATGCATCCCGTGTATTTTTCTTCTCTGCGATTAATCTCCTCAGTTCAGCTGACATCTGTCTGGGTCTTGAACAGTGTCTCTTAGTTGTCATAAAAAGCCTATTAGTAGTTTTTATGATTTATGCTGATTAGAATTTGCAGTTTGTATCATCAGTTGATCCCACTGAATAGAATTTACCTGTATGAGATCTATTATAGTCACCTTTACAAAAGCAAAATCCCATCCTTTTGACATCAGTTACATCTTTTATTAGATTCCTTTTTCTGAGAATTAATAATGCACAGAGTCACTGGTGATAATCAGATCAGTGTTGTCTGAGCCCTCTTATGATTTGTATTGTTTCTCTCATTCTCTCTCTCTCAACATGCTGATGTAGTAAACAGTCATCCAATAAATCCCGAAAAGTCTTGCTACTTTGTTAGTAACCTACCCAGAATTTACTTACAGTCAGTAAGGTTAAAAGGCGATTCAGTAGTCCCATGAAGTTAGTCTTGACGAATTATTATTAGTATTATTATTTTTAGATGACATAAGAAGGGACAATAAGCTTAAATTCAAAAAGGATGGTTGCAGGATAGATGTGCGAAAATTAATTGGATTTGAGTAAGTAAGTGAGTAAGTGATTGGTTGTTGGAACTACCTTCCATCTGGTTGTGCAAGTGGGTAGTTTGGATAAATTTAAGGAAGAAATGAACAAATACAAGACTTAGAGGAGATAGATAAATGAGATGGGTACCTTTTTTTTCTCTCCTGATTCTGTATAAGCTTTCTTCCTTGCATTATTTACCATTCTAATACTAGTACTACTATCACTTTAATACTAATGAAGTCAAAATTGAAACAGATTAATATTTAAAATCATTTATAATCAAAATTTTTATTTTTATCAGACTTCAAAATTTCACAAACAAATTCATTGTTCAGATTAATGTAGTCATATCTTACCAAAAAGTCAGTACCTTAAGCACAATATACAATGTATCTGAAAAATAATGGTGGGGTTTTGTACTAATGTTATGCAACACATGGCAAGCACCATGGCTGGAAAGGTGTTCAAATGAAGTCAATAGGGCAACAAGTTTGTGGCAGGTGCCATGTTGTGCATGCAGGCAGTCAGCAGCACACGCAGCGAGGCACCCTCTATAATAGCTGTTCAGTGGGACAGTCAGTGGTATGTCAGTTAGTTTGGCAATGACTACCGTGCAAGAGAAAGCTGCGTGTGTTTTGTGGTTGGCGGAATGCCAATCCGTAATCGAGGTTCAACAGCATTTCATACGAGAATATCACAAGGATCCACCCCATCAGAACAATATCCGCCGATGGTTTAAACAGTTTAAGGAGACAGGCAGTACTGATAAACATAAACGACCAGGAAGACCACAGACATCGGATGATAATGTGGAAGCAATATGGCAGTCCTGTGTTCGAAGTCTGCGGAAGTCCATTTGCAGGCGAAGTTGACAATTGTGTCTCCCGAAATCGACTGTGCATGACGTTGTGTGAAAAGGCTAAAGCTTTTTCCTTACAAAATTCAACTCCTTCATGCAATTCACCCCAATGACAAGTCGAGTAGAGTGGAATTCGCTGTCACCATGCTGCAGAGATGCGACAGTGAGCCAGGATTTTTAAATCACATCATATTCTCGGATGAGGCTACATTCCATATCAGTGGGTGTGTAAATCGTCACAATTGTCAGATAAGGGCAACTGAAAATCCTACCACAATATGTGAGCACATTAGAGACTCTCCAAAGGTCAACGTTTGGTGTGGTTTAATGCACAAAAGGATTTTTTGACCATTTTTCTTTACAGAACGTACTGTCAACAGCAGCGTGTATCTAGACATTTTTCTTTCCCCAAATCGAGAACATGGATGAATTTGATCTCATCATCTTTCAACAGAATGGAGCACTACCATACTTTGCAACGATTGTGCACAATGTGTTTGTTTTCCAAGATGGAGGATTAGACGAAATGGACCCATTCCTTGGCCCCCATGAAGCCCAGACCTTACCCCATTGATTTCTTTGGAGTCATGTGAAAACACCTGGTTTACAGTGAAAAGATTCAGAATCTTGTCCATCCAAAGGAAAGAATCACTGCAGCAATTGCAAGCATTACTCCTGACGTTCTTGCTCGAGTGTGGACTGAGGTTGATTATCGTTTAGATGTGTGCAGTGCTGTTAATGGCACACACACAGAAATATTGTAATGATTTTAAGAATCTATGTTACCTATTAACTGTAATAAAATATTTCACAGCATATTGTGTAGTGTTTATTACCACATAAACCAACACTAAACTCTGCCATTATTTTTTGGACACCCTGCATATGGAAGACTCTTTGCTGAAAGGATCAGGTTCACTATCACACTCTTAAAATTCATAACCTGTACTTGTGTGAGGTAATTGGAAATTGGTATAAGAAAGAAAGTGTGAAGGAGGGGAATTTAGAGGCTACTGCTTTAAAAAAAATTATAAAAATCAAATTTAAAAAAAAAAAAAAAAAAAGATAAAAGAAAATGATATATATAAACCTGTATGCTCCGTCCATATGGAATGAGTAATAATTTTCATGTTTCTTTCTGAGGTAAATTTTTGTGCTGTACCCTTTTGTACATTTTTTGTACTGTATGTAAATATACTCAAATTGGGGGATGATAGTACTTGTGGACATTCTTGGTTTATAAATTTTGTAGATATTCTTATAGTGTGATGCTGTGGCTTTTACTTTTGGTGTTATTAAAACAGCTGTGGTTAAAAGAATATTCTAATCCTGATCATCACCCATGTGGTATAATAGAGCTGACAGTATGGGGAGCCATTAATAGGGAATGATCACAAAGTTCTAACTTGATGACACTGGGAGAGAGATAGCAGTTGTTAAAGGTAAAGGAATTCATTTAAATTTTAGGAAAGAAGCTCATAGCAGCTAAAGGTACTATGTTGCCTCTGTCAACATGGGGAAGATAGTTCACAGAGCTCAAAAATATTAGAATTATGGTATACCTTTAAAGCTTTGAATTCATATATACCTTTAAGAAAATATTTCACAAGGAGGAGTCTGAGATGGATGAACTAACTGGTTTAATAGAGCAGAAAAAGATGGCATGGAAAAGTATGAAGCCTGTAACAGCTACAAATTGATCTGTAATAATATCACAGAAAAGTTTAAGCTGGGAAAGGCAGATTATGAGAAGTCACTGGCTGAGAGAGAGAGGGGGGACATTAATTTTTTAACATATGTGAATACAAAGAAGAGAAGAATGAATCAGATTGGACACTTGGGTAATGGGTGCAGGAAATTCTTAGATAACCAACCGATGTTGCGGATGAATTGAACAGATACTTTTAATTGATATTTACAGAAGATCCTTCATGGTGAAAAGAAATCATGCCAAGTGAAGCTGGAAAGCATGAAATTAGTAATACTGTGATTTCAGAAAATTATTTATTAAAAAACTTTCAGGGTTAAAGGTGATTTCATATACCCTGTAAATTTGAGGGAGAAGTGCATGGAACCATTAAAGTTAATTATGAGTGTGTCACTCAGCAGAAATTCCTTCAAATTGGAGAAGTGGCAGTGTTGCTAATACATAAAAGCAGTTCTGAGGATGAAATGCTATCTAATAACCAATTAGTTTAACTTCAGTGGTAAGGAAAATCATGGATGCAATGATCAAGTGTACAATACAGGATCATTTAGATAGAAATGAAATTCTGAAGGAAACATGGTTTTGTAAAGGGAAAATCATGTTTAACTAACCTGGTTAGCTTATTTTACGGTCACTTATGAACTGGATGTAGGAAATAATTTGATATTGTTCACTTGAATTTCAGAAAAACTTTTGACTCAGTCCCATGTGAGGGGTTACTGTATAAGCTGGAACACTGGAATCACAGGGGAAAATCTTTAGATGGATTGCAGGATGGCTGCAGAGCAGGAGACAAGAGGGTTGTGATTAATGGTTATTCTTCAGATTGGGGTAATGTAAGAAGTGCGGTGCCCCAGGGATTGTAACTGGACCACTGTTATTTTTGATCTTCTTAAATCATACTGATGTAAGAATAGTGAGTATGATGTCAAAATTTATGCAGTGTCAAGATCACTAGGGTACCTAATGATCAGTGCCAAGCAATACTCCTTCAGAATGACTTAGATAAACTTCAAGAATGATCAGAAAAGTGGCAGTTATATTTTAATGCAAGAAAATGCAAGGTCTTTTACTTTGGGAGTAGCAAACCCAAAATAACTTATATGCTTGGTGGTGTTGAACTGAAGACAGTCCAGGAGAAATGCAATTTGACAGTTACAATATGGTTGGACACAAAGTTCTCCAAGCAATAAGGCCTATGATGTTCTTTTGATGATTTATTGAACAGTAGCTTTTAGAGATAAGTCATAATCCCATTCTATAAGCCATTGGTAAGACCATACTTGTATTCCATACTGTGTTCCAGTATGGAAACCACACCTAAGAAAAGAATTTAACCATCTTGAAAGGGTCAAAGACATGCAGCTTGCTTGGTGAATATTGCATAAGGGCATCTGTATGACAAAAGACTTGGAATGATTCCAGAACTAGGAGCCATAAATTCAAATTATGGGGAAGAGATTTAGACTAGATTTCAGGAGATTTTTTTTAGCCAATAAGTTATTAATCATTGGAATAATTACCTTCATATGGGAGGGGTAAAGCTTGAGGCTGACAGCTTGAAAAAATTCAGAGTTCAGCTGAATAAAACCTGTATCAGGAGGGAGTCAAATAGGTAATTTATTTTATTTTAATATTTATTTATTATTTAGTAATTAATTAATTTTTGCGACTTGCAGCAAAATCCTAGCGGTTCCTTGCACCATACGACTAATACAAAAATGGTTTTAATTTAATTAGTTTAAAAGCACTTTTTATGTTGTGTTTTCAATTTAAATTTGGTAATCATATTCATCTTCATTGGTCCACATCTATGTGTATGACTTAGAAGATTGTCATAGTGTGATTTTCTTTTGGCAACTATGCTATTAGCAATTAAACAATGAACTTGGCTCATGCACATTGGATGCCAGTAACAGGTGGCCACTGTGATAAGACAGGATGAGGCTGTCATGTTGTATTGACACTTATAGGAAAAGTTTGGTCAAATTAAATTTTAAACAAAAAATTTTGTTACAGCTCTCTTCCTGA
Source organism: Mastigoproctus giganteus (assembly GCF_048544385.1). NCBI lineage: Eukaryota > Metazoa > Arthropoda > Arachnida > Uropygi > Thelyphonidae > Mastigoproctus > Mastigoproctus giganteus. Next base: position 165,195,047 of record NC_143580.1, on the reverse strand, counting down.
AATTTAAACAAATATATAGTTAAAATTCAATTTGTAACATATATACATAAACTTAATGTCCTGTTCATGGCTCAAATGTTGTATAGAACCATTCAGAAAGAAAAAAGTTATTAAATAAATTTTAACCATTCTATTAATTAGACTTTATGAATTATATAAATTGGAATATTTACTTTATTTTGATATGTATACATAAATTTTTTTTTTATTTATTTATTTTTTTGTAGTTTTGGGAATCCAGCTCGATTCCCAAAGGGGGAGAGGAGCAGGGTTGGATTAAGAATGAAATGAGCCCCTCATATTTAAATTTGAGGATACTGTCAGTCCTCGTATAGCACGATAGTTGTGTTCCTAGAAACGCTCGTGCAATGCAAAGTCGTGCAAGGCCCTTGGGACAAATAAGGTTAGGTGCCGACCACCCAAGATTGAACACACATTTTTAACCAAAACATTACCAAACACAATAAATAATCGTAATAAAATACACAAGTATTTTATTACGACTATTGCGTAATAAAATATTGCTAATGCTTTTGCTTCTATCGTAAGCAAACTTGTTCTTTGTTTGATTTTCTATCCAAACAGATGACAGCCAATCCATCACTTCCAGTTCTTTGTGTCTTGATCTAATGGATTTTAATTACACTTTGAGTTGTTCCTGCTATGAAAGTTGTTTTTATTTTCTCTGCATTCAGCTTCCTTTTTACTCATTTTTAAGGAATAAAGCACAATTACAAAATGAGGAGGCACGTTTGATACACATAAACAAAGCTGCTCGTGTGTAGCAACTGAATAAACAACACCGTAAAGGCAGAGACACACTATTAACACCTCACTAGCTCACATTTTACTAAAGCACATTTCTGGGGGTTATTACCATAAAACAATTACCATGACAGTGTAGAGTGGATATCATCTTTTAAGGGCACAAAAGGTGATATAGTTGTACACATTGGCACTAATGATATTAAGAGTAGGAGACTGGCAGAATTACTTAACAAGTACAGGTCACTGTTGAATAAAAGCCGTGAATTAGGGTTGGATTTGAAAGTATCTGCAATTCTGTCCAGACCCGATAAGAGGGAATATATGATGAGAGCCTTGTTGATCAATTCGGCCCTGGAAAGATTGTGCAAGGCTCAAGGGGTAGAATTTTTTTCTGCCTGGTGGGGATACATGGACTAATAGATTAACAGTAGCCACTGGCAGAGGTGAAAGTGATTCTTGCACTGCTTCTATTGGAATGAGTGGAAGCCTGGAAAACAAGATGCAGGATATTTCAGAGACTGCTGGGAGTCGTGGTACAAGTAAACACATGGGTTGTGTTAGGGTAGCTAGGAATATGAACAGGTGCATGTATACTTGCGTGTACACCAATGCTAGGAGTTTGGTAAATAAATTTGATGAATTTGAGATATTGCTCAAAGCATGAAAGGCGGATATTGTTGGGATATTAGAGACGTGGTGTCACACAGATATAAGGAATGCAGAACTGGAATTTGGGGAATACAATGTGGACAGAAAGGATAGACAGGATAGGAAGGGAGTAGGGTTATGATATTAGTTAAGAAACACATAAAATCCAAGGAAGTGAAGCCAGCCGACATCGCTGGACAGTGCAGTGTCGAGTTAGTTTGGTGTGACATAAGCATTGGGAGATCAAAATTGAGAGTAAGAGTGTGCCATAGGCCTAATGACTCTGATGAGTATAATAAGAAAATGTACAGGGAAATAGAGTGGGCCAGTAAATCAGAGTCTTATAATGGGGGATTTTAATTTTCCAGATATTGACTGGAATTTGTAGATTGGTCACTCACACACTAGCAAGGCTTTTGGAGATTTATTGGATGATTGTTTTCTACATCAGCATATTCGGGAGGCAACTAGAGGGAGTAATATACTTGATTTGATTATCAGTATTGATTCTTCATGCATTAAGAATCTGCAGGTAAAGGAACCACTAGGTGGCAGTGATCACAGTGTGCTGAAGTGGGATTTACTCAAAGTGGTAACTACCATCAGGGGTAAAGGGAAGGGTTATTGCTTTCATAAAGGCGACTACGATGGACTGAGACAGTATTTAAATTCTATACAGTGGGACCAACTGATGATGTTACCAACACCAAATTCAAAATGGGAAGCATTCAAAGAACTTACCTTGGAAGCTACTAGGCTTTACATACCAACTAAAAAATATTGCTCAAGGTTTAGGCCTAAATGGATGTCAGATGAACTAATGAGACATATGGCAGAGAAGAAAAATGCATGGGATACATATAAATTAAAATGTGACACAGAAGCCTATGATTGATACAAGTTGATCTGTAACCAAGTTACAAAGGAGTTTAGGCAGGCGAAGGCAGATTACGAGAAATCTTTGGCAAGGGATGCAAAGAAAAACAGCAAGGAGTTCTTTACTTATGTAAACTCTAGAAGGAAGGGGATGAATCAGATTGGTCCACTTGATATCGATGGTTCAACTGTTCATGATCCTGCTCAGGTAGTTAACAAACTAAATGAATATTTTGCATCAACATTCACACATGAGGAGATATTCAGCGAGGCGAATGCCAGAGGTGTATTCAACTCTGGCAGTAAGCTTGATAATCTTGTAATAACTGAGAGTAAAGTGAAGGAGAAATTGTTGAAGATAAACACAAGAAAGGCACCTGGGGTGGATGGGATCTATCCAGTTATATTAAAGGAGGCAGCAAAGGAAGTAAGCAAACCCTTAGCCATAATTATGAAAGCTTCCTTGAACTCAGGGGAGGTACCCATAGACTGGAGATGTGCAAATGTGATCCCAATTCACAAAGGAGGATCAAAGGCTGACACAAGTAATTATAGACCTGTGAGTTTAACTTCTGTTTCAGGAAAATTAATGGAGGCACTGGTTAATGAAGCACTGCAGGATCATCTAGACAAGACTTCAGTTATAGCTTGGACACCGCATGGTTTTGTTAAGGGGAAGTCTTGCCTGACCAATTTGATTAGATACTATGGTGCAGTCACAAAAGAGCTGGATGCAGGGAATAACTTTGATATTATATACTTGGACCTTAGAAAGGCTTTTGATACTGTTGCACATGCAAGACTGCTGCACAAATTGGAGCAGTGTGGCACTAGAGGCGAATTGCTGCTATGGATAAAGGAGTGGTTGAGGGGAGAAGACAGAGTGGTAATCAATGACACTGCTCATCGTGGACTAATGTTATTAGTGGAGTCCAGGGTTCAGTGTTGGATCCATTATTGTTTTCTGTATTTATAAATAATATTGATGATGGTATATCAAGCTTAATGTTCAAGTTTGTAGATGATACAAAGGTTGGCAGAGTCGTTAAGGACACTACTGATGCTATGCTGATGCAACAGGATCTGGAAAGGTTGAGCAGATGGGCTGAGAGGTGGCAAATGAAGTTTAACATTGACAAATGTAAAGTACTACATATGGGAAACAGCAACCCCAGAGCAATGTATCAACTCTGTGGTACTACACTGACAGTGGTAGAGAATGAAAAGGACCTGGGGGGTAATTGTGCAGGCAGATATGAAGTTCTCTGATCAGTGCAGATGGGCTGCAAGAGTAGCTCATGGTGTCTTGTCAATGATATACAGGAATTTTTCTAGCAGTGATATGGAGGTGATTATTCCTTTGTATAAGGCAATGGTCAGGCCACCCCTTGAGTACTGTATACAGGTCTGGAGGCCTCATTTCAAGAAGGATGTAGAGCTGCTGGAACGAGTACAGAGAAGGGCAACAAGATTAGTGAATGGAACAAAGGGTTGCTCTTATGAAGAAAGGCTTAAGTTTTGCAAATTACAGTGTCGGGAGACTAGGCACCGGCAAGGTGATCTGATAGAGGTGTATAAAGCCTTTAATGGTTTGAGCATGCTCAATGCTAATGGGATTCTTCCTCTTGTCCAGAATAATCACCTTGAGAGGGCATAAATTCAAATTGAGGAAAGACAGATGTGGGATAGATGTGCGGAAATTTGCCTTTAGCTAGCGGGTAGTTGGTTGGTGGAACAGACTTCCATCCCTTGTTGTGGAGGTTGATAGCCTAAATAAATTTAAGGCTCAGCTGGACAGGTATTTCGAACGAATGGAGGGGTGAAGTGGAAGTTTTTTTTTTTTTTTTTTGGCTGATACTGCATAAGCTTGCTTTCTTGCATCATATGCCTCTGCTAATGCTAACAATAAAAATAATTTCCAGTTGCGTTTCTGCTAGTGGAATCTGTTATAAATGGGTAGTGAACTCGATCTAATTGCATTTGTTATAATACTGATAGCTGGAATTGTGTTGGTTTTTACGTTATTATGGTGAAATGTGTTTACCCTTCACTGATATAAAAAAACAAAAATACATTTTCTGAATCTTCTGTTCATTCCTATCGTGTTGTGTTCAGTTGGGGTGATTCCGTGTTCCACTGCCATTTCTTGTAAACACAAAGGCGAATTGTGCATTAGCGAATTCCGTTCATGTTATATTCGATATCGTTCCCCTATTTATAAATCATGTATGATCGAATTCGTGTAGTGTAAACACATGTTATACGAGGACTGACTGTATATATATACAGGGTGATTCACTACCAGTGCGACAAACTTGCATAAGGTGTAGTGGGCACAAAGACGAATCGGAATCACATAGCATTGCAGGGTTCGAAATGCCTTCGTCATGCGGTAGAGGACATTGAAGGGGAGGTGTCGTGAACAGCGATCCCGCTGGATGTCAGTATTTGCGAATCAGTTCCCGAGGCAGTAGGATGGACGAGTATTCAAACGTTGAACTGGCCAACATGCACCTCACGTATGGAGCTGCGGACTGTAATGGACGCGCTGTTGTGCACTTGTACCAGGAACGTTTCCCGCATAGGCGTGCTCCTCGTCATACGATTTTCGCACGTGTGCACAGAAGGTTACGTGGGACTGGTTGTTTCATGAGAGGCACCATGAATTGAGAGCGAACGACGATAATGCCATACAATGAGGAGAATGTCCTACGTCTTGCAGAAGGCAATCTGAGTACGAGTACTCGAGCGATAGGCCAACGATTGGGTATTTCCCAATCCACTGTATGGAAGATACTGTCAACAAACCAAATGAGTTCATACCATCTGCAATGCATCCAATCATTGGAGATTGCGGATTATCCACTCCGGAGGACTTTTGCTACTTGGTTTCTTCAAAAGAAACGGTTCGCAAATGCTGACTTCCAGCGGGATCGCTGTTCACGCGACCTCCCATTCAACATCCTCTACCGCATAATGAAGGCATTTCAGACCCTGCAATGCTATGTGATTCCTATTCGTCTTTGTGGCCCCCTACACCTTCTGCAAGTTTGTCGCACTGGTAGTGAAACACCCTGTATATATATAAATATAGATACAAATACTACGTAAGTTTTTTATATTTATATTGTGATTAATAATTCGTTGATAAAAATGTAAACTAAGAAGTCAAAAATGTTTTATGTTTTTGACGTGAAAAATAAAGCAATAATAAAAACAATTTTAATAGAAACTAACTTACTTATTGTACAATAAAAAGATATCTCTTTTTCAAGAGGAGTGTTTCCATTTACAATGGGTTTCCTCAGGCTACAAGTTATTTCTTGTTAACAATTTTTTCCCGCCATAAAGTGCGGTTCAAGGTGTCTTGGTCGGTTAAGCCTCGGGCTGTCATGCACTCCTGTACTCCATCCATCCATGTCCTCCTAGGTGTTCCTCTTCTCCTTCTTCCAGGAGGTATCCATTCCAGGATAGCCTTTGGATATCTGTTTTTTTGCATCCGTTTTACATGTCCATACCATGTTAGACGCTTTAATAAAAAGATATAAGAATAAAATTTAAACACTTAACAAGTGTTTAAATTTTATTCTTATATCTTTTGTAAGTTTATATTACACATTTTTTTTTTTTTTACTAGCAATTTCACTGAAAATGAGGCCCTCGGCCATGGTCGGGTTGACCCTAGCGTTAACACAGCCCTGGAAGGGGGTGATAACATGGAGAGAATGAAGGTTGGATCTGCCCTTGTGTAGATCAACCCGTTATGCCTCCCATTCTGCAGAGAATGAAGGGGGGGTGTAAGAGTACAAAAAAATGAAACATTTGAAAATATCTTCACAAATACTCTGAATATAATATTAAAAATGGGAGGAATAGCATATAATTTGACATCTTCTTTTTCCTGTGGATCAGTCCTTGCATATTCCATCCAAATTTTTTTTCAAGATTAATTTTGAATCAGGAAACATCCATGTCACATTCATCTCTCACCTGCTCTCTTTGGAATGCAGTACTTTTACTGCAAAATTATATGCCATCTTACTAGCCTTGGATAACCTTAATTATATTATAATATTAACATTAACATTCTATTTATAACATTCTGTTATATATACTAACTCCTTATAAGATTGGCATCATTATGTATATCTCATATTGTGAATACCTTCACAATGAGTTGCCATGATATTGCACTACCTCAATAAGTAACTCTTTACCATAGGAGAAGACTATTGTTACTTATTCTCAGCAGATGCCACCACCCAGGCGCCACCGTTTTGGAGCTGATTGGCTCCTGTTCAGTGGGTGGGCATTATGTATATCTCATATTCACAATATGAGATATACATAATGATGCCAATCTTATAACTATTTAGTAGTCAGCTGCGAGCAGATCTGATGCATTTGCACTAATTGTAAGCATGTTAACTCACTATGCAACTTGAGGCATTTTGCCCTAAAATGCCACGCAATATAATAACTCCTTAAACATTCTGTGTGATTCTTTAATGTAATTCTTCTCCTAGTTCTGGTCTATTACAAAAAAATCTGAAAACAGTTAAATACAGTTTCACACACATAATCAGTTCATAATTTTTTGTTGGATCCCAGGCAATCTGGAATCTCAGAAAGTGAACATGCTTGTGCTGCTGCTATGCTAGAATTGTCTTCAACCTGATCTTGCTTTTCTTCAAGATACCTTATATTGATTATAAACCCATTATACAGTAGACCTGTAAAAATAAATGGATACTTATTTGGAAAGAGCAAATGAACAATAAACTACTTGATCAAAACTGAGCCCTAGCAATTGTTGTCAAGCCCAAGAAAGAATAGGACGGAAGAGGTATACTTTCCAGATTACTAATTGGTCATTCTCACCTAACGTGTAGTGTTTGGTGAACATAACACAAAAGATGGCCTTCCCCACACTGCAATATGTGTCAATCCCTACTAACAGTAAAACATATCTTCTTAGAGTGTGTACATGGTATGTAAGGGAGTGGCAAGTAGCATTCTCTTCTTGTGATCAGCTGACATTACAACATGTACTGGACGATTGAAAGGATATTGATGGTCTTTTCATTTTCCTAATATTGAATAAATATTATTTATTTGAAAAACCTCATATCAAACACACGTTCCAATACACTAATAGGTGCATTATGTCCTTAACTGCTGATACACTAACAAATCAAACAACAACATATATTGAAAACAAATAACACTTAATTATATTGTATCATAGTTAATTATACAATATCATGGTTTCTTAGTAATAATGCAGTGATGTACTATGATGGTTGACTTTTTTATAATTGGAGTTGACATTGGAAATATTCAGTTGAGTAATACATTCTGTGACATTGAAATTGCAACACCCAGAAGGGATGATAGAAAGTGCATGCAAATCAGCAGATGGATGAGTTCCAATATATACAAATGATTAAAATATGGAACCAATCAGATGGAAGCTCTGGCTGATATAAAAACGAACTAGAGATTGTGGAGTTCAAAGCAATGTGTGTTTGTGTGGCTTCTTTCTCACAGGAACCAACTTCACAGCAAGAAGATTATAGAGAATGCCGAGACATCACATTTGACCACGTGATATCAGCAATTTTAATCCAGCAAAGTTCAAGGTTTTACATCTGGGGAAACAGTAACCCCAAAATAACTTATACACTTGGTGGAGTTGAACTAAAGTCAGTAGTAGAAGAAAGGGACTTGAGAGTTATGATAGGGTCAGACATGAAGTTCTCCGAGCATTGTAGACTGGTTGCAGTGGAAGGTCCATGGTGTCCTTTCGATGATTTATCGAACATTTTCTAGTAGAGATAAGAATATCATAATCCCATTATATAAGATTATTGTTACCCCACACTGGGAATACCATGTTCAAGTATAGAGACTGCTCCTAAAAGATGACATCGAGCTCCCTGAAAGGGTCCAAAGACGGGTAATTTTCCTGACGAGATCAGCCAAAGGGTGTCCATATGAGGAAAGACTTCGAATATGTGGGTTGCACAGCTTTGAAACTAGGCACCTTAGAGGAGACTTGATTGAGGTGTTTAAGGCTCTGAGAGGCAAAAGTAAAATGAATGAGAACAAAATTTTCATGGGTATAAATGATTCTAGGACTAGGGGCCATAAATTAAAGTCATGAAGGGGAATTAGATTGGCTTACAGGAAATTTTATTTTAGCCAGCAAGTTATAAATTACTGGAATAAGTTGCCTATGTGGGTGGTAGAGGCTGACAGTTTGGGGATTTCAAAGGTCAGATGGATAGTTACCTACACGAGGAAGGAAACACATAGGTTGTCTATTTCCTTTTCTTTTATTATTTATTAATTATTTATTTTTATTAGTATTATTATTTTACTTTTTTTTTTTTTTGCTGCTCCAACATGAGCCTTAGACTTCTTTGCACCATATTGGTCATTACTAATACTAATTTGGCAACTTTGATAGAGGGCAGTTTATTGGCTTTTGAGAGGCTGGGTGACTTGTGTAATGGAATGTGTGAGCTGTGACAACTGCCATTGTTGATCACCATACTGCACACCTTATAGTATTATGCTATGGAGAGCAATTAGTTTTGGTAGTCAGTTGTTATCGGTGGGTGGCAATTTGGCTGCTTTCCATCAAATTCATCAGTGGAAATTTTCCTGCTTGCCACAGATTCTTGAATCTGTTGCCCTCCCCTTTCTTACTACAGTGCCTCATGCAATTTTTCACCAGGACAGCACCTGCACACATGCTGCATGGGGTTTCCTCCGAGTGTCTTCTTGATGTGGATGTAATATTTTGGCCAGCCAGATCCTTGGATTTTTTTTCCATCAAGCACATGTGAGCCATGTTTTGATTCTATCTACAGAGCCACCTGCAGCTAGCATAGACTACACATGTTCTGCTGCTGCTACTGCTGTTGTTGTTGTTGTTTGGTTTTATGGAGCATTAGCATCTAAGGCCATATTGCCCTGGGGATATGTGGTGGTCATTCCCTGACCTTTCCACATCCTCCGTATTTGGTGGTCACGGGCTCGAACCCCGGTCTAATCAAGAAGCGTGTGCTATGCACTGCTGCACCTGGCTACGGAGGCGCCCACATGTCTGCAGGACCAGGTGCAAGAGTGTTGGTTGGAAATATAGCAGGAACTATTTGACACCTGTATGATTCAATTTCAAAATGCTTAGCTCAATGTATCTGCAATTATGGTGGGTTTACATTGTATTGATCTGGGGTGTGTGTGTGTGTGTGTTTTCTTGAACTTTTTGCTATCATTAGTCTAACTATCCTTTTCCTTCAGGGTACTGCAGTTTCAGTATCACAAAGTTTATTTTGTTAAATAACAATCTGTCAGTTAATATGTGGCTGAAATGATGGGTTTGCTAAAGTTTAGGTTTGTTTCCTCTATATTACTGTTTTATTATTAATACTTTTATTTCAATAGGCATTTTGGTTCTCAGCTTGCAGAGATTGAAAAAATCATAGATAAGATGATGCAGGCAGACTTTGTTAGATATATATCTGCTGATCTAAATAGACCACTAACTGAGGATGCTACCTTAATGGAGGAAGTAAGTTTAGTTGACTTATAGCCATAGTCCACTAGTTGAATTGCTGTTAATTATTAGAAAGTAATATTTAAGCACTGTTTAGGTCCAGTAATTTCATATCAGATTGTTCTTAATGATCTATTTAGACTTAATTTTTTTGGCAATCAATAATTGAATAAAAAAAGAAATTATAAATTTTAGTAAGTTTTTGTTACCATAAACAATCGTTATGCAGCATGAAAAGTCTGTGAAACTAATGTTTGCTCACTGGTATTGCATTATATTTCATCACGTTTATCATGTTTCATAAGCAGTAATTTGCTTGTTAAGGAATGATTTTTTTTTAAAAATTTTTTTAGGCGTAATGCCCATGTTGTCTTCAACATATCTGTCTACATTGAAACTCAACTCCCAGAAGATGGATTTTCAGGAAATTTTATATTTGAGAAATTTTATATTTACATTCAAATTTCATTAAAATTAGACAAATAGAAATTCGACAATTCTTAAAAATAAATTCATAGATTAAATGTAGTTTTAATGCAGTAGTATTGTTAGTTTTAGACAGTCTCCATGCATGCTTCATACCGTCATCCTCACATACCGACATACATAAATATGTGAGGCTGATGGTATCATAATGACAGCATTGCAGGAGCTTACTGAAGAAGTGGTACAGGAAGTACCATGAAACGTCTGAGAATAATCTGTAATTCTTGAAGAAATTAAATGCAGATTACACCCCATGGAGATTTAAGTGCTCATGTCATTTTCCAGTTTCCAGAATGAATCAGATCAGACACTTGTCTAATAGATGTATGAAAGCCTTAGCTAACCTGGTAGATGTTAAGGTTGGCAGGGCCAAGCGGAGTTTTTCTTCAAGATGCTTTAGACAGACTTGAAGAATGAATAACTTGAATAATTTATACACTTGGTGGGGTTGAATTAAAAATGGTACAGGAAGAAAGGGATTTTGGAGGGATCATTAATCAGTAGGTCATTAAGTACTACGTTAGTACCATTTCCTGATTTTGGGGTTTGTATAGGTTACATTTGGAATAAATTCTTTGGTTATAGCACCTTTACTCTCATTGTTCGAGTGGATTTTCCAAATATTTTTTAGTGGATTTATTACTCTTTCTTTTTCCTTTTAATATCAGTGGCCAGATTCAGCTTACTGCCAAGAATCTCAGCAAGCCTTAGTTAATCCAATTGAAACCAGGCTAAAGAAATATAGATACAAGGTCCAAAGGAAGCTTACCAGCAATCACATGAAGTGCTGGTGTGGAGTCAGTATTACATGCACACATTAGTAGAGGCATTTGATGCAAGAAAGCAAGCTTATGCAGCATCAGCCAAAAAAAAAAAAAAAAAAAAAAAAAAAACCACTTCCACTTCACCCCGCTGTTCGTTTGAAATACTTGTCCAGCTGAGCCTTAAAACTTATTTAGGCTATCAACTTCCATGACAAGGGATGGAAGTCTGTTCCACCAACCAACCACCCGCTGGCTAAAGGCAAATTTCCACACGTCTATCCTACACCTGTCTTTCCTCAATTTGAATTTATGCCCTCTCAGGTGATTATTCTGGGCAAGAGGAAGAATCCCATCAGCATTGAGCATGCTCAAACCATTCAAGGCTTTATACACATCTATCAGATCACCTCGCTGGTGCCTAGTCTCCAGACACTGTAATTTGCAAAAATTAAGCCTTTCTTCGTAAAAGCACCCCATTGTTCCATTCACTAATCTTGTTGCCCTTCTCTGTACTCGTTCCAGCATCTCTACATCCTTCTTGAAGTGAGGCCTCCAGACCTGTATACAGTACTCTAGGTGTGGCCTGACCATTGCCTTATACAAGGGAATAATCACCTCCTTATTCCTGCTAGAAAAATTCCTATATATCATTGACAATACACCATGAGCTACTCTTGCAGCCCATCTGCACTGCTCAGAGAACTTCATATCTGCCTGCACAACCACCCCCAGGTCCCTTTCATTCTCTACCACTGTCAGTGTAGTACCACAGAGTTGATACGTTGCTCTGGGGTTGCTGTTTCCCATATGTAGTACTTTACATCTGTCAATGTTAAACTTCATTTGCCACCTCTCAGCCCATCTGCTCAACCTTTCCAGATCCTGTTGTAGTAGCATAGTGTCAGTAGTGTCCTTGAAAACCTTGCCAACCTTCGTATCGTCTGCAAACTTGGACATTAAGCTTGATATACCATCATCAATATCATTTATAAATACAGAAAACAATAATGGACCCAACACTGAACCCTGAGGGACTCCACTAATAACATTAGTCCACGATGAGCAGTGTCCATTGATTACCACTCATCATATGATGAGAAGTATCATCAACCTTTGTCTGGAGCTCAATTTATCTCTGTTACATTGCCTCTCACATTGCCTTAGTGGCCTTGTGGTACTAGATACCAGCCAAAAATGTGACAGTGGCGATGAAAACAAATTATTGAGAAGCAGCAACACTTTTCCCTTTTACGTTCCATTCAGTACTTCAGATACTGAGTGTTATGCATGTGATATTTTTACTTTATTGAAAGGATAGACATGGCAGATATGGGATGGAATAATGCTTTTGGACTCTAAAATGATACATATATTTTGCAGTTTGCTGCTTTGCACTGGTTTCTAAGCCAACATTTTAGAGCAACAACAAAAGAAATCAGTGTTCTTGACCTATTTATCAGTTTTACCATGTATTTAGAAACTTCAACTAAAGGAACCTTTAAGCTGCAGTGTTCATAGCTTATTGATGTGGGATTTATTTAAAGAAATAATTACTGTTACGGGTATGGAAGGGAGTTTGCTTTTGCAAAGATGATTATTAATGTGCTCTGACATTTCTGAGACTCTTTTCTGTGGGACTAACTGATGTCATTAAAAAATGTAAGTGTTTTTTATACCAGCTTAGAAACATTGTTCAAGATTTAGGCTGATTAGTTTAGTGGAAGTGAAGGAAAATGCATGGGATGATTAAATCATATCACAAATATGTGGTCTTAGTTTCATTCTCACTGATGTCCATTTCCACTTCCAGTCTCCCAAACCCCACATACATTTTCTAACAAAATCCCATTATCGATTGATTCAACCGCTTCTCATCTCAGTTGCCCTAGTTTTTTCCAAACGATTCCTTTCACTTCAATGTGGAACTTGTGCATATGTCCACTTTGATATTCCCTGTCAGAAACTTAGTAATTTGGAATTTCCTCTTTTCAATCTTCTCTCACTTAAAACCCTTTTAGTCAGATTCGTCTGTTGCCTCTATCGTTCCACTCCACTAATCACTTGGAACTCATTGACTTCCTATCTTTGAAACTTGACTTTCTCCAGGCCAACTTTCCTAACAGTAAGTTAATTTTCCTTGGTGATTTTAATGCCCACAACTCCATCTGGCTTCTGTTTTCTAGTCACACGGACCTAGCTGGTCGAGATGCTGAGGCTTTTGTAATTAGCAATGACCTGCCAGAATACCAGATAATCCAAAACAAACACCCAACGCTCTTGATCTTTTCTCACAAACAACCATTCCAAGTACACTGTCAAAGTGGGTGATCCTCTAGGTACCTCAGATCGCAACTTTGTGATGGTATCTTCTCCAGTGGAGCCTTTCTCTTTTGGCTATTCTCAGCCTCATGTGTTTGGCATTACAAGAATGCAAAATGGATGAATTGTGCAATTTCTATTATTTTCCTTCGTTGGATTACTGCTTTAGGTCTTCTGATGTCAGTGTTTGCTCAAATTGTGTCAGTGAAATTATTGTTGTAGGGATGAAATCCTTTATTTCATACTCCACCTTAAAATCTCATCTTTTATCTGAACCTTGGTTTTCCAATAAATGTGCCAAGACTGTTCAAGATAGGAATGTTCCATATCACATTTGTTCTTGCATCAAAATCTCCAGGTTCATTTTCTGCCTACACCAAAGCTCGCAGCAATTGTAAAGCAGTTATTAATCAGTTCAAATTAGATTCGAATGGGCTAATAGTAGAAAACTTGCTTCTTGTCCAAATGGTAGCCAAGAATTCTGGTCTCTTGCCAAAGCTATTGGCTGCAACTTTTGCCCATCTCTGGTCCCACTTCTCTCAAAACCGGACAGTGCTATTTCTACCTCTGTTAAAGATAAAGCTAACCTGCTTGCATCCTATATTTCTTCTAACTCTTGGTAATCTGCCACCTACCATTCCCAGTACACTCCATTCAGTGCCTCCTATGGTCTTCAATCAAAAGGCTATCAGAAGCATTTTGAGCAGTCTTGATGACAAGAAAGTGCCAGTTCCTGATGGTATTTCATCACTTGTGCTCCCGAGCTTACTGCTGTTCTTTGTTGCATTTTTACACTTTCTAACTACACTGATATTTTCCCTTCTGCATGGAAATTTGTTCGTATCTAGCCAGTTCCTAAGAAGGGTGACAAATCCATCCCTTCCAATTATTGTCCCATTGTACTTACTCCTACTCTTTCTAAAGCAGTGTGGGAGTCTATTAACTGTGAATTCCTAAACTGCTTAGAATCATTCCATTTGATCACTGAATGCCAATATGGATTTTGTGAGTGTCGAACTGCTGGTGATATACTGGCTTTTGTTACCAAACTATGGACAAATTCAATGGAAAAATTTGGTGAAACTCAAGTAGTTTCTCTTAACATTTCAAAGGCTTTTGATCATGTTTGTATAAATGTCTCCTTTATACAAACAAAGTTGGAAAACCATAAGATGGAATCATGTTTTCCAACTTTGTAATGTTTTTTGTAATTGAGTATCCAGTTTTGTCTCTAACTGTGTGATAGTAGCTGGTGCTCTATGTCCTCTAACTTTTCCAATAATGCTTGTGTTCCACAAGGTTCAGTTTTTTTCCCACTCTTTTTCCCCCCTCTTTTGTATTGATGACCTTCTTCCATTGACTAGAAATCTTATCCATAGTTTTGCTGATGATAGTACATTGCATTTCCTGTTTAGTTTGAGAACCCTTTGCCCTGCACAAACAGCTTCACTTTCTTGAATATTCAATACCAGTTTCTTAAATGCATGGAAATTTCTGATCTCCGAGCAATTCTTCAGTCGGGCAAAGATAACTTAGTTGATTTCGATCTTTCTAAAACTTAGTCCCTCTTTATATCTTACAAAAAGGATTCTTCTGTTCCTATGATTAAATTTGATGACACTCAAGTTTCTAGACATGATCACCTATCTCTATTAGGAATTACCCTGATTTCTAATCTCTCTTGGAATGAGCACATCATAAATATTGTTAGTTCAACATAAAAAAAAAAAAAAAAAAAAACTAAATTTTCTCTTTTGCTCTCATTGTTGCTTTTATTCCAAACAGCTGCTCACTCTGTACAAATCTAAAATCTATCGTTCCATTGAATACTGTTCCCACATCTGGAGCAGTGCCCCAAAACCTCTCTCAGGCTTTGACTCCATTGAAAAGAGGGCAGTTAGGCTAATTAATGATTTATCTCTAAAAGTTTCTCCACTCTCTGTCTCATAGACATTCTGTTTTTGATGCATGCCTTTTCTATAGGTACTTCTATGGGCACTGTTCTTCTCAATTGACTTATATAATTCCCACTCTCTCTCTCTCTCTCTCTTCCCCAGGTTGAATGCTGGTTTGGAAGAGAGAGAGAGAGAGAGAGAGAGAGAGAGAGAGAGAGAGAGAGAGAGAGAGAGAGAGAGAGAGAGAGAAAGAGAGAAAATTATACCAACTTCAAACTCACAGAACAAACATTTCTTAGCCCTCATGTATTCCTTCAACTTCATATGTATTTACTAAAAATTACAATCTACAGAATTTTAAGTGTAATTAATGTCAACAAGTGTTTTATTTCACCTTCTCAGCCTTCATCCCTTGCACGGTACTAAGTATTATAGTTTCTGATACCTCTTGTGCTTGAGGTTTTCATTAAAAAAAAAAAAAAAAAGTCAGTGGATACAGAATCATATATTAAGTACAAAGGAATGTGTAATCAAATAGTGTGGCAGGCTGAGGCTGATTATTATAAGTCTTTGGCCAGGAATGCAAAGAAAGCAAAGTTCTCTGTGTATATTAGAAGTAGAAGGAAAGGAATGAATCACATTTGTCCACTGAATAAGAATCGTGTAACTGTTAACAATCCTGTATGGATTGTTTAGGAACTGAATAGATATTTTGCATATGCATTCGCACATGATGTTTTTAAAAATGGGGTTAGTAGAAGTCTGTCTAATACTGCTCAGGAGTTAAATGATTTTAAAATAACAGAAAGAAAAGTGAGGGAAAATTGCTGAAGATAAAAGTGAACAAAGCAACTTTGGCTGATGAAATATTTTGTTAAAAGAAGCCGCTCTCATTATGATGGCTAAAAACTTTAGTCATCATAATATGAGCTTCCTTAGATTCAGAAGTATTTGAAGATTAAAGATGGGTAAATATATCTCTGTACTCAGGAATTCACAAGGGTAATTCGAAGGGTGAAGTGGGTATCTACTGAGCTGTAAGTTTAACCTCTTGTACCAGTCAAAAATAATGGAATCAATAGTTAAAGAAGTAATGTAAGATCATCTTAATGGAGTGGAGTCATAAGGCAAATCACAGCATGGATTTGTTTAAGGGCAATCACACCTCACCAGTCTGTTTAGCTCAGGGTTTCTCAACCAGGGTTCTGCGAGATGTCGCTAGGAGTTCCGCAAGAGATTGTGATTTAAAAATAAATAAATAAATAAACATCTTTTTTGAACTTTGTGCCCTGCACGACACTAGAGCTTGTAGTGATGGACAGTGACCGAGCAGCCCTGTTAGCATTTTTGTTCAGCCCCATATGGCATAGTGTTTGGGTTGGTGATACCACTGGTGGTTTCCCACAGCTGTGCCATTGTTTCTCTTGTGCAGTAAAACAGAACTCTGTGAAAGCTAGAATTGTGATGTTTTGTGCAGAAGTCATGTTGGGTTGTGTTGTGTTGTGTTGTTCATCTGGCTTCCTGCCACAAGGCCCCTAATGGGACCCCACATTGCCTACCACTACATCCGAGAGGTAAGCCCTAGGCAGTCCCATATTCTCTGGCTGGTCTCTGCCAGTCGCTGGAGCTTCTTGACAGAGACAAAAAAAAAAAAAAAAAAAAAAGTTAAGTGTGTGGGATTTAGTGAAGGAAGGGGGGGGGCAACAGTTAGAAATATTGGGGAAATGGGTGAAGGAATCCCCAAGGTAAGGTGAAGTTGAACTCCACCAGGCGAAAAAAGGGGTGAAGGTGGGATGGTTAAAGGGCACTAGGCAAGGGAGCCTGGTGCAAGTTCACCAAGAACTGTTGGCTGCAGTATTCTTCTGATAGTGTCCACCGCCAAGCAGAGCTTCTTCAGAAGCGCTGCTTGGTGGTGATCATTAACTACTCTACTAATCTTTACATCATCTGCAAATTTAGACATCACGCCCTCTATCCCTTCATCGATGTCATTTATGAAAATCAAAAACAACAGTGGTCCTAATACTGATCTTTGGGGAACCCCACTTCTTACATCAACCCAATCTGAGGAATAACCATTTATCACAACTCTCTGCCTCCTGTCCTGAAGCCACCCAGTTATCCATCCAAGGATTTTCCCTGTGATTCCAACCTGATCCAGCTTATAAAGTAACCGCCCATGTGGGACTGGGTTAAATGATTTGCTGAAATCCAAATAAGCAATGTCGAAATTATTCCCTAAGTCCAGCTCTTGAGTGACTCTGTCAAAATAGCTAACCAGATTAGTTAAACATGATTTTCCCTTTACAAAACCATGCTGAGTATTCTTCCGGGTAAAGTTTTACACATTATTTTACCCGGAACTTCTGTTCCGGGTAAAATAATGGAGTCACTGGTTAAAGATGCATTGCAGGATCATCTAGACAAGACTGCAGCAATAATTCAGACACAGCATGGGTTTGTTAAGGGAAAGTCTTGTCTCACAAATTTGATAGGATATTATGATGTGGTTACAAAGGAACTGGATGCAAAAAATAATTTTGATATCATATATTTGGATTTCAGGAAAGCTTTTGACACTGTTGCGCATGGAAGACTATTGTACAAATTGGAGCAGAATGGTATTAAGGGTAAGTTGCTACAATGGATAAAAGGATGATTAAGTGGGAGAAGACAGAGGGTGGTAATCAATGGGCGCTGCTCTTCATGGATTAATGTTATTAGTGGAGTCGCACAGGGTTCGGTGTTGGGTCCACTGTTGTTTTGTATATTTATCAATGATATTGATGAAGGTATATCAGGCTTAATATCGAAGTTTGCAGATGATACAAAGGTTGGCAGGGTTGTTAATGACAGTAATGGCAGTGTGCTACTGCAACAGGATCTAGATAATTTGGGCAGGTGGGCTGAGAACTGGCAACTGAAGTTTAACATTGACAAATGCAAAGTACTGCATATATGTAGAAGTAATCCCAGGGAAACGTACCAACTGTGTGGTACTACACTTAAGGTGGTAGAAAATGAAAAAGACCTGGGAGTAATTGTGCGGTCAGATATGAAGTTTTCTGAGCAATGCAGATAGGCTGCCAGGGCAGGTCATGGGGTTTTGTCAATGATATATAGGAATTTTGCTAGCAGGGAGAAGGAGGTGATTGTCCCTCTGTATAAGGCAATGGTCAGGCCATGCCTTGAGTACTGCGTACAGGTCTGGAGGCCTCATTTTAGGAAGGATGTAGATTTACTTGAGCGTGTACAGAGAAGGGCAACAAGATTGGTGAAGGGATCCTCTTACCAAGAGAGGCTTAAGTTCTGCAAATTGCAATGGCTGGAGACTAGGCACTTGCGCGGTGATCTGATTGAGGTGTATAAGGTCTTGAATGGGTTGAGCACGCTGAATTCTGATGGGATCCTTCCACTTGTTCAGATTACAAACCTAAGGGGGCATAAATTCAAATTAAGAAAGGACAGATGTAGAATAGATGTGCGGAAATTTGCCTTTAGCCGGCGGGTGGTTAATTGCTGGAACAAACTTCCATCTGTCGTTGTGGAAGTTGATAGGTTGAATAAATTTATGGAGGAACTGGACAGGCATTTGGAGGGAAAGGTGTGTGATTTTTTATTTTTTTATTTTTTATTTTTGGCTGATGCTGCATAAGCACTTGCTTTCTTGCATCACATGCCACTACTACCACCACCACCACCACCCTTGATCACTGAATTACACCCGTGAGATACATTAGCACTTTTCCAATCCAACAGAATCATTCCATATTCCATTAATGCTCTCAAAATTACCCTCAATGGTTCAATGCACTCACTTGCTGCCTCCCTTAAGATTATGGGGTATATGCCATCGACCCCAGGAGCCTTACTGGCCTGTAGACTGGAAAGTTTTTTTTTTTTATTAAATAAACATGTGAAATTTCAACATTATTTATTACATTTTTTTTAACTTCACTCTCATAATTTCTGATTGCTGTAAAGGGTTTTCTTTTGTAAATATCGATGCAAAGTAACTGTTGAGTTCATCTGCAACTTTAGCTGGGATATCTGATACTATCACACATCCATTACATAAGGGTCCGACCTGGTTTGGCCTCTTCTTTGCATTTATATATGTGAAGAATTCCTTATCCCCCCCCCCCTCTTTGCCAGCAATTTCTCATAATCTGCCTTTGCCAGCCTAACCTTTTCTGTGACACTATTACAGATCAATTTGTAGCTGTTATAGGCTTCAGTACTTTTTATTGCTCTGTAATTTTTCCATGCCGTCTTTTTTCTGCTCAAGTAATCTGGCAACTTCATTATTCATCCAACTTAGAATCCTCCTTGTGGAGTATTTTTTTAATGGTATATGTGCATTCAAGGCTTCTGTGGTTAATGTTTTAAAGGTATACCATAATTCAATTGTATTCGCTCTGTGCAATACCTACCCAGTTAATAGAGGCCATCTTAAGCTGTCATAATTTCCTCTCCTGATATTATAACCCATTGCTTTGCCTTTAACTACTGCTACCTCTCTTCATCATCCACCATAAAACTGATCACTTTCTGCTACTGGTTCCTGTACTGTCAGCTCTATTATGTCATCTGGTTCATGGGTGATGATGAGGCCTAGAGTATTCTTTTCACTAGTACTTTCCCTGACATGTTGATACAAACAGCAATCATTTAGTTGATTTAAAAATTTTGTCCCCCATGTGGAGTTTCTTTCCCATTTGCTCCAATCAATTAGAGGTAAATTAAAATCACCCATAATGTACGCTTAATCACCCATAATTTACGCTTACTTGCCCATTCCATTTGCATGTAGAGGCTCTCATCATAATCTTCACAATCACGTAGCCTGTAGATTACTCCTATGCTTATTTTCTTCCAACTATCTTGCATCATTGTACAGATTCTATACTGGCACATGAAACATCTGATTCCGGGAAAGCTTTCATCACACTCAGGCTGCTTTTGTTAAGAAGCATAACCCCACCACCCCTTCTATCTTCCCTATCCTTCCTAAATACAGTATACATACCGTACTGAAACTCATCCCCCATCTCCACGTGGCACCACATTTCTGTAAGCCCTATTATGTCAGCGTTACTTGCCCTAATTAGCAAGTGGAACCTTTTCAATCTCTTGTACTGCATCTTGTCCTAGCATTTTACTCACTATAATTTTACATGGTGCCATTATTAGGTTCTCACCGACTCTGTGACTTTTCCTTTTCTTGGCAATAAGTTCTGCTATTAAATAACTTGCTTCCTGAGCCTTTTCACTGAATGAGACTTTTTAAACAAAAGCTTTACTCTGTTTGTTTTGAGATTCCAATAGCCATTTAAAATAATCAGCACTTTTACTTGACAAAGACTGTGATTTGTAGTTAAGTGTGTTTTCAATTTTGCTGGAGCCATTGCTGCATTTGTGAGTTGTTTGCCACGGACGACACACAGTGGAATAGGACAACTTTGATTACCAGCTGATGCAAAACCCATTGATAAGTAGCTTTCATTGTAAAGACGGACTTTTTTGTATATCCCTTGTTGAACTACTGTAGTGAAATGACTCAGAAGATTGCAATTCTTCATCATTAACCAGAATTGTCCATAGGCCTAGGCTTAGAATCCTCTTCTTCCATCTCACACCTAGTCTTCAAAAATCACCACATTGGACCATGTAGGCATGTTTGTAAAACACAAACACTAATAACAGATAAAACAGAAGGGCATAATAAATAACTAACGACAAAATTGCAAAAAATACGAAAACTTCATAATACAATTCACTTCTAAACTACATAATCCACATTTTGCAACGTTTACAACAACAGCAGCTTGGGGAGGTAATTCGGGAGGGAGAGGCTGACATCATCAACTTACCATCTCCCCCTCCATGCAATGCAGCACTCACCAATTATTAATGGGCCATCTTATCTCACGTCAAAAACTGAGAATGGACTCAATCAAATGAACACGGTCCTACTGTGCACTGTCATACAGATATATCCGCTGAACCAAGATGCCCACCAGTAATAACAGAACTGTAGGTAGGACAATTCTTGGCCACTTCCAAACAAACCTTCTGAAATCAACAACCACTGATTTAGACATCGCCAACTGGACTGACAACACCTGACTGAACACTATCTAGAATCCTCCATATGGAGGATTCTAGATAGACTTCAGGGATGGTCAGTAAAATGGCAGCTATGCTTTAATCCAGCAAAGTGTAAAGTGTTGCATCTGGCGAACAGTAACCCCAAAATAACTTATATACTTGGTGGAGTTGAACTTAAGCCGGTTGTGGAGGTAAGGGACTTGGGTATTATGTGATAGTCAGACATGAAGTTCTCTGAGCATTGTAGATTGGTTGCGAGGAAGGCCTATGGTGTTCTGTCAATGATTTATCGAACAATTGCTAGTAGATATAAGGACATCATAATCCCATTATACAGGGTTATTCAAAATGAAGTCCAGGGTTTCAAACAATTCCTGTACACACATGAGCAGACATGAAAGAAAAAAAGAAGAAAAAAATATTTCCAGAATGCAAGTATAGTAATGAAGTTTTTTTACATACCTCATAAATGTTCAATATGAGAGCCTTTAGTGAAATTGCCCAAAATCGCACATTCTGCTTATTCACTTTCCCCGAAAAATGGAAGGTCGATTCATCAGAAAAAATCACTCTGTCCGAAAGTGGCGTTACACAACGGTGGCAGATTTACTTACATGAAACTCCAACACAGTAAAAGCTTTCTCATTACATTCCAAAGCCATGTGGCAACAGAGCAGAACTGGCATCACAGGCAAACGAACGACAGCACGGCGGTATGCATCCAATGCCATCTGGTGGTTAACCGTGCAGCATACCGAACATAGTGAGCATGGGAACGAAACTTGAGATGTTATGCGTTCTTTCGAGATGGCTACAAATGATTATGACACATGCGCTTTCCCAAAAAAAATTCTGAAACACCGGACTTCATTTTGAATAACCCTGTATAAGGCTATTGTTAAACCACACTTGGAATACTGTGTTCAAGTATGAAGACCATACCTAAAGAAAGATATTGTGCTTCTTGAAAGGACCCAAAGACGGGTAACTTGCCTGGTGAGATCGGTGTAAGGGCCTCCATATGAGGAAAGACTTCAAATATGTGGGTCACACAGCCTGGAAACTAGTCACCTTAGAGGAGACTTGATAGAGGTGTTCAAGGCTCTGAGAGGCATAAGTAAAATGAATGAGGACGAAATTTTCACGGTTATAAAGGATTCTAGAACTATGGGCCATAATTTCAAGTTACAGGAGAGATGTTTAGACTGGATTGCAAGAAGTTTTATTTTAGCCAGCGAGTTATAAATTACTTGAATAAGTTACCTACTTGGGTGGTAGAAGCTGACAGTTTGGGGAAATTCAAAGGTCAGCTGGATAATTACGTATGGGAGGAGGGAACCACATAGGTTGTCCATTTCCTTTTCTCTTATTATTATTATATATTTTTAATTTTCTTCTTCTTCTTCTTCTTCTTCTTCTCTTCTTCTTATTATTATTATTATTATTATTATTATTTTCATTTTATTATTTTGTTTTTTTATTTATTTTATTATTATTATTATATATATATATATATATATATATATATATATTTTGGCTGGTGCAGCATAGGCTAGGCTTCCTTACACCATGTGGCCATTGCTAATACTGATATTAATAACATACTATTTGATATAACATAGTCCACAAACTCAAGTTAGTGGTTATGAGAAAGATCTGGGGATAATTATGCAGTCTGACATGGAATACTCTCTGCAGTGCAAACAAGCTGGAACAGCCCACAAGGTTCTGTTAATGAT
The DNA here is from genome assembly GCF_048544385.1 of Mastigoproctus giganteus. Taxonomy (NCBI): domain Eukaryota; kingdom Metazoa; phylum Arthropoda; class Arachnida; order Uropygi; family Thelyphonidae; genus Mastigoproctus; species Mastigoproctus giganteus. The sequence continues at coordinate 165,171,874 of NC_143580.1, read as the reverse complement.
ATACAGGAATTTTTCCAGCAGGGATGATTATACCACTGTATAAGGCAGATGGTTAGGAAACAGCAATCCTCATCTGAAATGCTTCATGTAACTTTGGAAATCTCATTTACAAAGTACATACATCTGCTGGAAAGGGTGCAAAGAAAAGTGAAAGGTTACTTGTAGGCACAAAAGGTTATTCCTGCCATAGAGGCTACGGTTCTGTAAATTGCAGTCTCTGGCAAGTGGGAATCTGCACAATGACACTAATTGAAGTGTATAAGGCTCCAGAAGGTTTAAGTAAATTAAATGCTTAATAATAGCAATAAGAGCTTAATTAGAAGCTCTATAAATCAGCTAAGTAAATTAAATGCTAATGGTTTCATTACTTTTTCAGATGACACACACAAGTATTTATAAATATAAATTGAAAAAGGGATAGATATGAAGAAATTTGCATTCATCCAAAGTATAATTAATTGTTGGAATAAACTTAGTGTTGTGGAAGTGGGTAGTTTGGACAAATTGATGAACAAAATGACCCCCTCCCACCACATTAAAGGTGTAAACAAACTTTTCTAAACCAGTTTTGTGACCTGATCAAATATGTTCTTGGTTCTTTTGTAATACACATCATCTTCATAATACAACTTCTAGTGATATCAGTACAAGTTAAAAGAGGATTTCATTATAAAACTACCAGACTGGTTACAGTTACATTTTTATCACTTTTATAGTTTAAACCCAATACATTTTATACCCATAGTTAAAATAATATAGTTCACTATTGTAAAAATATATAAATATACAATTTAAAAAATGTTGTATGGATGATTTCCTTTGGCACGCTTTGTCTGCAATGTCATGGTGTTACATCCAGAAATAGTCTGCCAGCACACATTCATTCCATAAACCTTGGTAGTGGTTTTCCATTGACTTAATATCTTGATGGTATTATTCCACCTGCTTGTCACTCAATGTGCTATAATTTTTGCAAAGGAATTCTAAATGGAAATGCAAAAAATGAAGTTTCAGTGACATACAACATCCCGTTTCTTTATATTGATCAAGCACTTTCTGGGCTCCATCCTGCAGAAACTCTGAATTGATGCCCACAAAGAGTCTCTTTTTCGCTTTCACAGCACTGATTTTTGGAAATTTCTAACTTGAGTAATGAAATCCTCTCAAATAAAAACTCTTCATTGAAAAGTAAAACTTTACAAAATCCTTCATTAGGTCAAGTAGAGAGGTGGAAAGAAAATATTCATTCATTCCACTAGGAACATACTGTACACCATTCATTCCAGACTCATACATGCTTCTTAGAGGCCAGTCGTTTCTGATGTAATGCTGTCCCATAGGCATGAGACACTCCTTGTATGGCCATTAGCATACCAATATTTTTGAGGTTTCTGCAGATATTACATTCATGAGTGCTATATTAAATTGCTTTTGAGTAATCTCCTCATGTTATAGTATGTCATCTTTAGATGAACAGAGTGAGTGGAGGGGGGGATAGATGGCTTGTAAGTTCCAGGTGTGCAAGAGAACAGCTATCAAACTTCACTCTTGAAGAGGCATCATCCAGATGTAATGTGTATTTATGACAGTTCCCTAAAAACCCCATTGTTGTCCTGATACTAACAGAGCAGACTATTTATTATTAAGCATATCCCCAAAACCTGGTTTATTTTTTGATATTGAAACACTCTGATGTTCTCCTTAACTAAGTGTTTCTACTTCAGACTTGATGTGAAGAGTTTGGCTTTATCTTTGTAGAGGTCTAGATCTCTAATGATGTTATTCAACCAATTTTGGATAAATAGGTCCAACTCCAACATCTCTTTATCACGTATGCACTCAGGATTAGCCAAAGTTCTCAGGTCTCCATCAATTGCACTTTCATCACATTGGCGTACTTTCATTGTAAGGATTGATCTCATTGCTGAATGCTGGTTAATAAACAATCTTGTGTTTATTATTCACGGAGAATCCAGTTACATAACATTACAAAAGTAACAGTCACCATCGCAATCTTTTGTCTCCCTCCATATCATAATGGTAAATGGCATAGGCTTTTCCCTTTGTTCATCCAGTCGTGTATTGAATTGAACAAATGGTACAAAGGATATGTGGTGCTCACACCTTGTTTGGATCACCTTGGGAACAACTGAAGTATAGTTGGTAAATTTTATGAATATCTGTTGTGTTCATATGCCATTGTGAAATAGCCACACAAGCAGAATTTGTTAGGGATGACTCTTACACTTTTGAGGTGTGATGATGAATGTGATTCAGTAATTTACTGAATCTCCTGAAAAAGGCCTCTGAGGTTGGGTAAATTCATATTTTAGCATTAAATCAGCTCACACACCAACCATAAGAATAAGTACTTACTGTAACTAAAATATATACATATTAAAATAAAATAAAATAACTATTTACAAAAACTGCTATTATATTAAATTAAATTATATACATGTAAAAACATTAAAACTGTGATAAAATCCTTAAGATAAAATACACTAAAATAAACCGGATTAAAAGCGATAAAAACAATAAAAGTCTCTGGAGCTTTCGGAAGCATCGGCTTCCTTCCTCAGCAGTAACAAAACTTCCTGCAGCACGTCCATATATAACAGGCTCACGGCACCTATACACGTGGTGCAGTCGGCGCATGGTCTGAACTGGAAGCGGAAATAGCTCGGGAAATTTGAACGTGTCAAATTTCCCCAGAGGATGCGGTTATCGTGGATCGAGCGCATGGGTTCTGGAACCGTAAATGGCTCAAGAGCCTATGAATCTGTTCATCCGACCACAATATTATGAATAGGGACAGAGGTATGCGTATGCATCCTCTGTTTGAAACTATCATCCTAAGTACGGATGAACGGTTCTGCTTAACACGTTCCCGAGCTATTTCCGCTTCCAGTTCAGACCATGCACCGACTGCACCACGTGTATAGGTACCGTGAGCCTGTTATATATGGACGTGCTGCAGGAAGTTTTGTTACTGCTGAGGAAGGAAGCCGATGCTTCCGAAAGCTCCAGAAACTTTTATTGTTTTTATCGCTTTTAATCCGGTTTATTTTAGTGTATTTTATCTTAAGGATTTTATCACAGTTTTAATGTTTTTACATGTATATAATTTAATTTAATATAATAGCAGTTTTTGTAAATAGTTATTTTATTTTATTTTAATATGTATATATTTTAGTTACAGTAAGTACTTATTCTTATGGTTGGTGTGTGAGCTGATTTAATGCTAAAATATTTACTGAATCTTACATGAAAATGTATAATATAATTAAATTTTGATATAACAAGGATATAGATATATTCAAACAATTACATAAATGCGAATGTATAAACAATAATAATAAATAAATAAAAATTATATTCACATAGGTGGCTGCATATACTGAGTGGTATAATCAGTGTAATTGTGACCATGTAATTGGTCTTGTCACAAAAACTAGATATTATATGAAAATCAAAAATATGAGGGGCATTCAATAAATTATCTACCTAAGGTACTTCTCATAGTTATATTTCAATGATTCATGATTTATCATGTTCCTACTTATCTCAACTTGAACCATACTAATTTTGATCCCACTATATTTTTAGGTTGTGCTACTGTAACATAAAGAAGAAAGACACCTGTATCAAATTATTGATTTGCTGAAATTGGAGCACTGTTCAGTCATCAAGTTTCTTACCAAACAAGGAAATGGGCCAAAGGCCATTCATGAAGGGATATGGTGGCTGTGTATGGTAACAGTGCACCTTCAGAGTACCAGGTGAAATTCTGGTCAAAACAATTCAAGTGGGTTAGAGAGCCTATCGAAGATGATCCGTCGTTCAGGAAGGCCTGTGACAGCGACCACTCCAGAAATGTGCCAAATGACAGGCGTTTAAAGGTGTCCCAAATCTCTAGGGAATATGACATATCTGAGGGAACAGTGATAACCATCTTTCCTGAACATTTGGTGATTAGTCAAGGTGACAAGGTCAGTGAAACTTGGGTCCCCATATTTCTGATCCCTGTGCAGAAGCAATTCAGAGTACGGTGTTGTGAGGAGAATTTAGAACTTTATGGAATTGATCCCGAAACTTTCATCTCCAGAATTGTAACGGCACGTTGGACAGACAAATGGTGTAATCGAGACACGATTACACGAGTTGTCTGTATCGGACAAATGCTAACTTATTGTGATTTTTCTCTTGTAGAGGATCCATGTCCTTTTTAATTTGATTTTTTTTAAATTAAAAGATCTGATTTTAAATCAAATAAAAATAAAATATTAAATGAAATATATGGATATTAAGAAATATTATAGATATTTTAGAACTTTTAAGCCAAGAATTCTCTTACCTGAGATTTTTTTCAAATTTTTCAGGAATAACTGCATCCAGGTAAGGTTTAATTAGAATAGATGGAAATAGTATTGAAAGGCCTGCCTAAAGAGAGATGAACCTTGTAACAGGACAAAGGAATGAAAGCAAGCTTTGATTCTGAATCCATGCATGGCAAATAATTAGAGGTATAAAGGGAGATAAATACCCAAAGCTTGATGGGGGCTTTTTGCTTATATCATCTTCACAGGGGAAGGTAACGTGTTTGAAGGCTGTATTTATATGGACCAGGCACATTCCATTGTAGTATTTCAAACGTGTGGGGGGATTTTTAAGTAGGCAAAAGAGGATAGAAGAAAAATTCTTATCCCCTCGTATTTCACTTTGATTAGTTTGTTATCACTGGGGGGTCATATGCATCCCTACTGTACAATCTAAGGGATGTTATAAAGGAAAAGAGCCATGGAAAACTTTTCCAGAGGTATGCTGCTTTTTCACGACCACACACCAGTGCACAGGTCACATGCTGTTGCTGCTTTGAGAGACTGAATTTACAGAACTTACCCATCCAACTTAGTTTGTATCTGGCCCCCAGTGACTATTTCCTGTTTTGATACCTCAATAAAAATGTACGTGGGCATTGCTTTGCTGATTATAGTAAAAGTCTGCTGTTTCAGCGTTCTTTGATGGATAGGACAAAGAATTTTATTTGTCTGGTATTTCCTCCTTCAGAGAACTTCAGGGAAGTTATATTGAAAAATAAAACCAGATTTTTGCCTCTATCTCATTTTTGTGCGTGCGTACATAGGTAGATAATTTATTGAACGCCCCTCATAGGTTTGGAATCAACATCCAAAGATCTATCTATTTCACATTTTTCTTTTTCTAATGAAAAATACTTGTTGGTCTGTGTTGTTGGAAGAAATGGACAAATGAAGATTTATTTATTTATTTTTTTAGCTGGTGCTGTATAAGCTTTGCTTCCTCCATCATGTTAACAATACAAATACTAAATACAGTATGTAAACTGCCATTTTCACTTGATCAGGCGTTTATAACATTTTTTTATTATTTAATTGATTTCTTTTTACTTATTAGTTAATTCATTTATATTATTATTTTCTTCATATATAATGATTACATAATAAGCAGTGTTTATGAGTTTTGAAAGATCTGTTGGTAACATTTTTCTAATTGGTCAGTTTTCTTTAAAGTATTTGACTTTTCTTTTTTCCCTTTTAAAGGAACGTTTAATTGCAATTCTTCTGGGAATGTTGAGACTTCAGCGTTATAATTTCATTGGCATTTATAAAGAAGAATCCTGTACTGCTTTAAAAGCCACTGTCAAACAGGTAGGACAGAAACTTCATTTATTTTTAAGCTTAGACCTCATATTTTTCTAAATGCCACATTCCTGTGTACTCTGCTTTCTGTGTACAAGCTGAGTGTGTTCTCACAGAGCATCAGCTTAAACAGTGTAACTCTTATTAGCATATAACTTTTCAATTTAATGTGTGTTTTTTTTTTTTTTTTTTTTTTTTTTTAACAAAACCCAAACATGAGAGGTATTAGAACCTACATGGGCTGAAGGTTGAGAAGATACTTGTTGACATTGGATATGAATTTCTGTAGATTGTAATTTTCAGGAAATATGTGTGAAGGAAGGTTGCTCCAGAAGACAGAGAAATAGAATGAAGAAAAGTTGGTTCAGTGAGTTTGAAGGTGGGCAGTAAAAGTATGTTGACTGGTTGCAGCATGTGTTTGGACTGGTTTGGAAAAGAGAGCGGGAATTATAGAAGCCAATTAAGAAGAACAGTGCCCATGTAAGAATCTATAGAAAAGGCATCCAGCAGAAACAGAACATCTCTGACATAGAGAGTGGAGAGACTGTTAGAGATGAGTCATTAATTAACCTAATTGCTCTCTTTTGAATGGAATCTAGAATCTTAAATATAATCTGTTGGTTTCCCAAATTTTCAAGTTACACTAGTTCAGGTTTGTTATCCTTCCATGCACAATGGTCCATGTATAGCTTTCAAATAGATGCATAACAACAAATTGTTGCTATGCATCACAAAAGTGAGTGTCACAAGTGCCATGGTAATATTTTATAATGTGAAATGTGCTTTTACTAAAATGCCAATTTTCACCATTAAAATACATGAAATAAAATCCAAAAAAGTGCAATTAAAAATATTTATGTTTAAAAAAAAAAAAAAAAAAAACCGTACACATTAAAGTTTATTTAAAACCTTCCTCACTTAGAAAGTACATGGAGACCAATGAATAATAGATGGTAAGGTGAGTTTGGAGGATTTGCAGATTAAAGGGACTTTGTTGGTAATTGGGATTTTGTTTGAAGATTGAGTGGCTTGAAATAAGTCTGGTGATTGTTGAACTGAGGATACCTTCTTCCTCATGATAATTCTCTCTGTAGCATACTCAGTCATTCCTTACTGCTGCAATAATCTTTGAACTGTGTTTACAATATGGAGTATAAGTCTCAAAAATTCAGTGCTCATTCAATGTATTCGAATGCTTCTGAAAGTCTTTGAACTGTAAATATATGAGGAGTTGCAACTTCTTCACCATGATCCATCTGTACCATTTCAATAAAATCCTCATTGGTAGGATCTTCTTCATGGGCATATAACAGTGTAGTCACATTAATTGAAAGAGGGGATATAAATGACTGTTCATTACTGTGAGATAATTAATTGAGACTACACTATCATATTATGTGGTAGAGTTCAGTAATTTATTATTGAAATACTACAGTTCGAATGATTGAAACACCTCAGTTCCAACAACTTAAACAATTCTAGCAACATTTTGGGAATGCTCTGTTTCCCGTCTTCAGGCTTGTATCGTTAGAACAATTGGTTTGAGGTACAATTTTATAGAAAGTTTCACAAAATTCTATTAATAATCTAATTATGTTAAATAATTAAAGTTGTAGAAGTTACTGATGTGATTACATTTGCTTGGTTTCAACTTTTGAGTTCGAGAATAATTCTTTTAAGTGTAATTTGATAACATTCAACATTATTATGAGTCTTAATTGCAATATTTTACAATGTATACACTATATAATATACAATATCCAATTACAATAATTATAACATTTTTGCAAAGACAGTAATAAAATATATCATAAGTAATTAATTAGTTAATTTTTAATTCATATAGTTCAGCCGGAACCCTTAGAGTTACTCTCCTGTGCTGTTAAGTTGGAAAAGCTTACCTTTTTATGTGATGCTGGAGTGGAGTTTTCTGGGAAGTACTTAGAGTTGTCTGAGAGAGAGTTTATATATAGGTAGGGCTGATCAGGACCTACATTAAGAGAGAGAGAGAGAGAGAGAGAGAGAGAGAGAGATATCTAAGAATTTGCAGTCAACAATTACTTCAACAGGAAATCATAACCATAAAGGCTATAGCTCTGAAGAACCAATATCCTCTAACATTAGTAAACTGAATGATTAAGAGAACTCTCAACGATAGTTACAACCCCAGCAGAAGAAAGTAAAAAAAAAAAAAACCAAAGAACCAACTCATCATACTGTACATTCCAGGAATCAGCAACATTATAGCTAAAGCAGCAAAAACCTGTAACGTACCTACATTCTATGCAGGAAACCAATCCCTAAAGCAGAAGCATTTCCAAGAATGCAACTCAGCCTACATTGGCAAATCATATAGAAGATTAAAGGAAAAAAATATAGTAACTCAAGAAAGACATCCAGCATGGTAGAATTCACAGATATGAAACAACCGCCCATGCCCTTTCCTACAGAGGCACTTGGGACTTTACGAACACCTTAGTACTTTTAATAGATTCATCATACTCCAGAAGAACACATAAGGAAGCATACTTTATAAAATGTTTCGGAAGCTCGAGAAACAAGGAGTCACTTTCCACGGTGCCTGTTATAATTTATTCCAAGCAGAAATTCTAGGAAAAGATCACAAGAAAAAGAAGATTCCAACAACCCTAAACAAAATCCATAAATTTATTCTTGTTACCAGCACGCCTGGAGGTAAATTGCCCATAATAATAATAATAAAAAAATATGTATCCCTGTGCCCAAAAATTGTCTCATAGAAAAACCCTCCATTGGCCACACAAAAATGAACCCTACCTATATATAAACCCTTTCACAGGCCACTCCAAGTACATTCCAGTGGAGGAAACTCCACTCCAAAGGCACATAAACATGTAAGCTTTTCCAACTTAATATCACAGGAGAGTAACGCTAAGAATTCCAGCTAAACTATGTGAATTAAGATTAATTAATTACTTATGGAATACTTTATTACTGTCTTTATAAAAATGCTATAATTAATTGGATATTGTATAATATTGTAATAATGTTGAATGTTATCAACATTCAACATTATTCATAAAATAATTATTCTGTAACCCAAAGTGGAAACCAAGCAAATGTAATCACATTAGTAAGATTTTGACAATTCTACAACTTTAACTAATTAAATCTATAACGTAACTAGATTGTTAATAGAATTTTGTAAAAATTTCTATGAAACTGTACCTCAAACCAGTGTATCTAACAATAAAGGCCTGAAGATAGGAAACAGTGAGTTCCCAAAACATTGCCAGAATTATTAATGTTTGTAACAGTATCACTTAATCCCTTTACATTACTCATTATTTCAGCAAGTTTCACTAGTTTTTTCAGATACTTAAAATACTGGGTGGTAATAAAATAAGTTTCCCTATTCAGGAGACTCTAGTGTCAAAACGGTTAGAGATAGCACTGTGAAAATCAGTGGAGAAGCGATTTTTAGACGGGGGGAAAAATTTCCGCCACCAGGGAAGAAATTGGCACTGTGAACATGAGCTGGAATACTTAACTTAGGATTAGATTTTGATATCAGAACTTAAAAATCTTCAGATATTGTTCTATGTGCTTTCCTTCACTTGAGATGACATTCTGAAAACGGAGGACAACATGTGACACAGTTTCGTGTAACATCTCATTGGGATTGTTAGCTGTTTAATGCTATATACTGCTTAATGCTTGCTTTCAAATCGACAAGCATCTGTGCCACCACGGTAAACTCTGTCTTTCAGGTATCCCCGTAGCAGAAATCACAGGGATTGAGATCTGTGATCGGGCTGGCGAGAACTGCAGAAAGTCTCTAGAAATGATATGATCATTTCCGAATGTTGAACGGAGCAGTTCCTTCACTTGTCGACCAACATGGGAAATGGCACCATCTTGCATGAACATTATGGTCTCCAAGCTTTGCTTTTCTGCAGAGTGGGAATAATGTGCACTCTTAGAAGAGTGCAGTGCCATGCACTAGTTACCATACACTTTACGGGACCATAAGTAGACTCTTCAAAATAAAATGATCCAATTATAAACTCTGCTGTGAATCCACACTATACTGTAACATATGGACTTTGTAGTGGTCTTTCATGCACAGCAGATGGACGAAAAGTTCCCCATATTTGGCAGTTTTGCACATTTACTGCCCCACGAAGAGTGAAATGTGCCTCATCAGACCACAAGATCATTGTAGCCCATGTATCGTCAAATTCCATACAAGCCAGAAATCGTAGAGTAAAGTCTATTCGTTGTTGCTGATCACAAGACTTTAGTTCTTGCACTACATGAATCTTGTAATGGAACCAGTGTAAAATTATTCGAAGTACTTTACATACAGTAGACCAAAGAAGGTTCAAGTCTCTTGACACACCTCTGTCAGGCACTACTGACTGGTAGTGTTTCGCATTCTGACCATTGCAACCACCACTTCACTACCCTCCATTCTGATATATGGTTGTCCCCTGCCTGGAATTACACCTAATTCCCTGGTCATTTAAAATTTCTTTATTAGTTTTCGAAGCCCTACTGATGTCAAAGGTCCTTTACACAAACCTTTCAACTTTCCGATATTCACGTAGTGCTGCCTTAGCATTATGGTAGAACAGTTTTACTTAAAGAGCACGTTCCTTTTTCTGTGTAAGAGCTATAATGGTTATTGATGACATTGGCCTTTCTGCTTTTATCTAGCCGGATGTCATTTGCGTAAGCAGCGTGTCTTGAAGTAACTGACAACGTTTACATATGTGCACGCTGTTTCCACCCTAGTGGTGGAAATTTGAACTAATGTTTTTTCTTCTACAAATCACTTCCCTATACCCACCTATTTACAATGCTAACTCTAACCATTTTGACCCTAGGGTCTCCTGAATAGGGAAACTTATTTTATAACCACCTGGTACATGAAAAATTAGCATCAGTGAACATTAACTGGAAAAATATTGTGCCAACACTGCTTCAGAACTGTAGGTTTAACTAATTATAGACATTCCCTATACACCATGCTGCTTTCTTTGCTGTTGGCTAATTCCTTGAAATTAACCAAAATCCCCCACCACTAACTGGTCTCATCATCTCACTCTGAAGTGAAAACTAGTTTGTAATTTAGTGGAAAATATGTAACAAAACTGTTTGAAATGGACCTAAGTCTTCCTTGTGGATGAGCAAGAATTTTAAGATTTTTGCATTGTTTGGCACATGTCCTGGCCTATATCAAAAAATTATACTTAAACCAATCACTAAGATTTGTCAAATAATCATAACACATTTGTTGAAAGTGAATTTCACCAAAAATTTTAATATACCTGAAGGTGCAAGGTTTTACATTCTTTCTTATCACAATAAGCTTGTACTTGTGGTTATCTTTCAGCATTACCACACATTAATACCGTTTGGATTCCTCGTAACTCTTTGGATTCCTCAACACCTAATGCTGATTTATTATTTTTTTAATATACTTTTTAGAAAAGAAGCATTCTGCACAAAATTAATCTCTTGTCACTGTTATAGATGTGCTCTTAACTGTGGTTATTATATCATTGTCAAGAATTGTTCTGCAGCTTCATGATCGGCAGTTAGTTGTTTTGCAAGAAATTTTTAGATGATTTCTGAAACCATCTGGTAAAATAATTGCATTCACCTTCAGTTTTCATTTCATTCGATTAAGCTTTTACTTTCTCCATCAATTGTTGAGATGGAGGAATGTTTTCACTCCTATGCTGAGAAGACTGCTGGAACATTTTCAGAGAACAAATGCATCTCAAGTAGCTTTATTGTTTGGTTGATTATATTCTAAAATATTAGAAGTTTGGGTAAAGAATTCAGTAGATTAATTTTTGTTTTTACTTATTTCTTTAAAATCTTGTAAATTTAATTTTTATTATTTTATAAATTCAGTTTTGGTCATTTTTGAAGTTTTCTGTGATATCTTGTAAATTTAACTTTTATACAGCTAATTCTCATATGTTAGTGTTTTTTCAGTATCTTATAAATTCGAATGCTTAAATTCATTAATCAATAAAATTTGGTATCTGCTTAATTTATTGTAACATAACCTATTTCTACCATCCACTGCGGCCCCGGGTGCCAAGTGTTATAGTGATCAAGCGATTCTCAGTGATTTCTAGAGCATTTTTCTTGAAAGTGCAGTTTTTGTTCAGTTATAAAAGTTTTCTTACGTTTTCATTAAATAATAGTAAACTTAGACTTACGATCTGTAACTAAGTTTCAGAAAGGCAAATCACCTTTCTTTTTTCCATTTAAACTAATATACTAACTTTATACCGCTTGGTCACTCTAGCGGCACTGCTCCTGCCTCCCCGTGGCAGGGCTGGTAACCTGGGAGAAGAAATCCACTCTCCCGGGGCTGAAAGGAGCAAAGATGGATAACAATACGTTCCCACCTTTAGAGCCTCCGAGCTCAAAACTAGCGACAAAACACACCGATGATGACTTTTCCCAACCCAAGAGGTTGAAAACAAATCCTCAAGAGGAGATACCAGCATTTCTCATACTGCATTCTACATCAGACGAGCCTTTGAGTAAATTGTCCCCATTCCTTGTGCAAAAATGCTTAGAGGCTGTCGCAGGTTCACCAAAATCAGTAAGGCGACTCCAGTATGGGGATCTTCTGGTAGAGACCATAAAATCCCAGCATTCTGCAAAGTTATTAAATCTGACAACTTTCGGCGGACATCCAATAAAAGTCACTCCCCATGCCACCTTAAATTCCTCCAAGGGAGTAATTGCAGAATGGGACTTATTAACCGTATCAGAGGAGGAAATAGTCAAAGAGCTACGAGAACAAAGAGTCATCCAAGCCAAGAGAATCATGACTCGTAAAGATGGTACTCTCATTCCAACAAGGAGCATAATCCTCACTTTTAGCTCTCCCATCTTACCAACATCTGTCAAAGCAGGCTGTCTCCATTGCCGTGTCCAACCCTACATCCCAAACCCAATCAGGTGCTATAAGTGCCAAAAATATGGACACTCTCAGACTGCATGTAGAGGTGAGGCAATATGTCCTAACTGCGGACCGAAGGACCACAACCAATCCGATTGCAATGCTTCCACTCCCCATTGCCCAAATTGTAAAGGTAATCACCCAGCTTTCTCCAAAATATGCGAACTATGGAAACAAGGGAAAAAAAATACAGAAATATAAAGTGGAGAACAAAGTCACTTATTCAGAGGCGAGAAGAGAAATAATCAAAATGGAGCCAAAGTGTACGTATGGCACAGCTGCCAAACAGATGCAATCAGTAAGTATCCAAACAGACGTTACAGTTCCTCCTAATACATCTATCGTGAATTGGGCACGATCCATACTCACTTCTCCCAAATAGTGTCCTTCACAACAAACAACCGAACAAGCCAGCAATACTCCAATCTCCATTCCAGCTGATGCATCAACAATGAAACTAAAAGCTACAGAAACCCCAATGGTGCATCCACGGATTTCAACGGAAATGGATATTGATCAGCAGAAAAATTCAGATAATGGAATTTTAGAACTCCACGCAACTGATGAGATGGACACGACATGTCCTTTCTTTCCTAAGAAAGACAAAGTAAAAATAGAGAGGTATAAACAAGCTACAACCAAAAAACTGTCAGAAGCAAAAACAACTAATAAGAATGCATAATGGAAAGAATTCTTCAGTGGAATTGTAGAGGCTTTTAATGCAAAAGATGACTTGCATGATCTCGTAAACCACTATGAACCAGCATGTATATCCCTACAAGAAACCTATATAAATCCACAAGTTGTCCTACCATTAAAAATTATACCATGTTCAGAAGAGATAGGAGTATTGACTCGCTGGCCTGTGGAGGCGTGGCGGTTCTTGTTAGAAATAATATTCCATCTAAACCTGTTGCTCTTCAGACTCCTTTTGAGGTAGTGGCAATGCGCGCGGAAATTGGCATGACTATTACAATAGCATCTATATATATTCTCCCAAATTCCTCAATCTCCTCAGAAAATCTAGAAAATCTAATAGACCAGCTACCACCTCCTTTCTATTTGCTCGGAGACTTCAATGCTCATCATTCGCTGTGGGGATCTCCAACAATCGACAAATAGAAAATCTTCTCGATGTGTGTCAACTTACCCTTTTGAATACTGGTGAGCCTACCTATATACATTTTCTACAGGATCCATGAGTGCAATAGACCTTTCAATCTGCTCTCCCTCCATATGTATTAATACGGAGTGGTCTGTTCTTGAAAATCCACTAAATAGTGATCATCTACCAATTCTCTGCAAGCTGCAAACACATGTAAACTCCCCTTTGCCGGGTCGCTCCAAATAGAAATTTCGTAGGGCACACTGGAATGAATATGCTTCAAATGTTCAGTTAGATGATGAAATAATTCAACTTCAGCCTATAGATTATGTCACACAACATATAACTAATCAAACATTACAAGCTGCCAACTCTACAATACCAAAGTCCTTGCCTGGGAAACGCAAACACAATAATTACTGGTGGAATTTGGATTGTACATATGCTAAACAGGAAAAAAATAGGGCTTGGAATTTGTTCCGCAAATTCCCCACAACCAGTAACCTAATTAGTTTTAAAAGAATGAAAGCTAAGTTCCCCCAAATAAGAAGGAAAGCAAAAAGAGAAGCATGGATTAGCTTTTCCTCTAGTATAAACAAGGACACAGATATCAGACTCGTATGGAAGAAAATACAAACAATTGATGGCAAATATGTCCAGTCCCCGGCTTCAATATTAAACTGGAATGGAAAGGAGTTGTCCTCTCCGGCAGAAATTGCAAATGCCTTAGCCGAATCATTTGCCAGCATATCAGGCGTATCCACCTACAACCCAATCTTTCAGAAAATTAAAAAATCATCAGAGCAGCATAAGATCAATTTCTCCACTAGAGTTTCACACCCGTACAACCAGCCATTTACATTAACAGAACTTTTAGGGGCGCTCAATAAAACTTCCAGTGGTGCTGCTGGTCCAGATGGGATCTACTATGTCATGATAAGCCAACTAAACAACAGAACAAAAAGGGCATTGTTAAAATATTACAATCGAATATTTCTAGAAAATACTTACCCAAACTCCTGGCATCACTCAATTATACTAGCCTTTCCAAAGCCAGGAAAGGATCGCAGCTTTCCACATAATTCCAGGCCGATTTCACTGACCAGCTGCTTAGGCAAAGTCCTGGAAAAAATGGTTCACAGGCGGCTAACATGGTTCCTGGAAACTAACAACTTGCTAAATAGCAATCAGTATGGGTTTCGAAAGAACCGGTCCACATTAGATGTAATGATAAAAGCAGAAGCAAACATCCGAAATGCCTTCATAAGGGGACAACATCTGGTCATGATCAATCTTGATATTGAGAAAGCCTTTGATAACACCTGGCGATACGATGTACTTCAAGATCTTCATTCTTTTGGCTTGAGAGGTCATTTACCCCACTTTATACAAAACTTCCTATGCCATAGAACATTTCAGGTCAGATACATGAACAATTTATCCAAATCATTTGAACAAGAGGAGGGTGTTCCTCAGGGGTCCATTCTTAGTCAGACGTTATTTTCAATAAGAATTACAAACATGACACAGGATTTACCTAATACAGTAGAATCGTATATGTTCGCTGATGACCTTGTTGTTTCTTGTCAATCCCAAACCATGAACACCATTGAAAGACAACTTCAAATTTCCATCGCTCAAATTGAATCATGGGCATTGCGGAATGGCTATTCCCTATCAGAAAAGAAATCTAGTGCAATTCATTTTTGTAAAAAATGCAAACTTCACCCGGATCCAGAAATATTTTTAAAAAACAACCTGATTCCTGTCATTAACAATTTCCGTCTGTTGGGGTTATATTTAGATAACAAACTTAATTTTGCTTCCCATATTGCTTTCCTTCGAACTACATGTCTTAAAAAACTGAACATCCTGAGAGCAGTCTCTGCTAAGTCCTTAGGTGCTGACAGAAGCTCTCTCCTTCATCTGTATAGAGCTTTAATAAGATCACGCTTAGATTATGGATCACCTGTCTATGACTCCTCTAGGAAAAGTTCACTATTACGTCTGAACACCATACAGCATAGTGCTCTTAGGATAGCTGTGGGAGCCTTCAGAACATCTCCGGTCCACAGCCTGTATATTGAGGCAAATGAACTCCCTTTGCATGTCTGGAGAAAATCCTTATTGTGTAATTATGCAGCAAAAATTAAAAGCATTCCATCCCACCCCAGCTGGCAGTACCTGTTTGATCCCCAATATGCTGAATTATATCACAATAAGTCTAATGAAAACCGCCCCGCAGGGATTCGGCTGCAAGAACTCATGATCAGTTGGGATATTAAATTTCACAACATATTCCATGACCTTGCTACTCCTGAAACTCCCTGGACTGAATTCTCACCTCTCTGCAACAATTTCTTTTTAAGATGGGGAAAATCCTCTCTGGCAAATATAAACTATCAACAGCTCCATAAAACTCATTCGTTGGAAAACTCAGATAAAGTACCTATTTATACTGATGGCTCCAAAACAGATGCAGCCGTTGATGCTGCAGCAGTTTCTTCCGCCTTCTCAGTTGCTGCGTCTCTTCCTGTGGAATGCACTATCTATACTGCAGAATTATTTGCAATTAAACTAGCTCTAGATAGAATACACAACAGCTGTATAAAGCAATCTCTGATATACACAGACTCCTTAAGCGCAATCACTGCCATTCAAACTACCCTGTCGCCCTCTCATCCGATTCTTAAAGAGATATGGTCCAAGTTATTTTACTGTCAAAAAGCCAACCAGAAGGTTACCTTCTGCTGGATACCTGGTCATGTAGGCATTCCAGATAATGAACAAGCGGACGCCGCGGACACCCTGACTCAAGCACTTCCAGGCAACAAACAGTGCCCTACACCGACTACAAATCCATCATTGAAACATCATGTAGGAAGCAATGGTCTGACCTCTGGAAAGCTCAAATAAATAATAAACTTCTGCAGATAAAAAAAAAGAGCCAAAACTGTGGACATCTAGTATCAGGAAAAGCAGGTGACAAGAAGTAATTCTAGCAAGGCTCTGCATCGGACATTCACATCCAACTCATCTGTATTTGCTTATGGGAGAGAACCCTCCTCAGTGTTTGTTGTGCCAGTCGCAGTTGACAATAAATCATATTCTCATTGAATGTCCCCAACTTTCAACTACCAGAAAATCAAGCTTTACCTCTCTATCCCATTTGAAGGAACCAATAACCTTATTGCAGATTCTTGGCAATGACGCAAATTTTGAGGAATTGTTTACTTATTTGAAACAGATAAATCACTATAATAGCCTATGATCACAATAACATGAGAAATTTGTGATAAGCAAATATCGAACAGGCACAATATGGCCCAAGAGGCCCTTGTGCCAGAAAGCCCAAATACAACAACAACAACCATCCACTGCTTCCTGTGGTCTTTCATTAAAACAATATCAGAAAAATTCTAAACAATCTCGATGCTAAGGAGGCTCCTGATGGTATTCCCAACTTGTTGGTCTTAGCTGCCAATGCACCATAAAAAATCAAATCAAAATCCCAACTTGTTCTTGGAATCTGTATTGCCTCTTAACCCCTTTTTTTTTTATTCCACTGGTGTATTTTCTTCTGCTTGGAAATTTGTTTGTATCCAGCCACTTCCTAAAAAGGGGTAACAAATCCCTCCCACCCAATTGCTGTCCCATTTCTATTTTTAAAGTAATAGAGAAATCCATTGCATTAACTGTCAACCCCTAAATTCTCTAGAAATCTTCCATCTCATCAGTGATCACCAATATGGATTCTTTCATTGTCAATCCACTGGTGATATACGGCTTATGTTGTCCATCTATGAACACATTCATTGGATGTTTGATGAAACTGAAGCAGTTGCTGTTGACATTTAGAAAGCCTTTGAAATGCCAAGAGCAACAAACTTTTATTCTTTCTCATTTATCTCTTCAACTTCCATTTTCTGTAACAACATTCCCTCATATGTATTTCCCAGAAATTATAATCTACAGATATTCAAGCCTACTGCCAACAAGTATCTTTTCAGTACTGTAGTTTCTAATAGTACTGTAGGTTCTAATACCTTTTTGTGTTTGCAGTTTCATTAAAACGAAAAATTGTTAAATTACTTATTGTAATATATTGAAGTTAATTCAGTCATTTTTTTTGTGTGCAAGTTCCACTTTGAATACTTTGTACAAAGATATAATTACACAGACCATTGGCTATATAATATGATGAGCTCATGACGTACTCATGTACACCAGGAATTCATCACTTATTGTTTGTGGCAAATATTCTAAGGTCAATCTAGCAACTAATGCTAGATCAACTGATCACTCTTTTCTTTGTTCCCAGTGTAAGAAGTGTGCCACTCTTAAAAATTGGATTTCAGTCACTGAAAGAAATTTGAAATTCAGACACTGAAGGAACAGTGTTGAGCTGTAGGCACCAACAAAACTGGGAATTGTCAGACACTGAACCATCTAATTACCTGTGATTTGGGGCTCAGAACAGAATAGTCAAGTGCATACTACTGTGATTCAGATGGATTTAATTTTATTGTGAAATTTTATTGTTAGAGAACCAGATAACTGCTTGGAACAACAATTGATAATGTAACCAACAGAGATTGTCACTTTTTAAGGGAGGTGGTGTTAAAGAGAGCATTATTCATGTGGGGAGTATTGATATTAAGTGCACATGAACTACTGATTTGTTAGAAGCTTATAGGAAGACTACATAAACAAAATTCTACAAGTTTGAATTAGTGTGTGCATGCACGCATGCAGTTCTGCCCAGATACAATATGGAAGACTATATTCTGAAAGCCTTTTGTGTTAACTCAAGATGTCAAGGGCTCTACAAGCTTTTGAGGAAAAGTTGTTATCAGCATGGTCTGCACTTCCTAGAAGAAACCTGTTTTGTAGAGAAGGAATACCTTTGAACATGGGCGGTGCAAGAGTCTTTGCCAGTATCATTAACAAGGCAGTGCCCAAAATGAAGCAAAAATAGTGATGGGTAACCTGACAGATGCTGAACTTTCTCTTAATTTCTGGAAAATGTGTTGGATATTTTGAATTCTGTTTAAAAAGTGCCAATATTTCATCTCTTCTTAATGGCCTGTAATACTTATTGTATGTACTTTTTTTAAGTTTTAATAAAAAATAAAAAAATTTCAAAATATGCTGGCTTTTTCACCCTTTATTTTTGAAAAGAACAAAAAAATATGAATTCTGCTGAAACTTGCAAAAAATGTTTTAGACATAATTCTCTTCCATTTTCTAGTTTAAAAGACTGTCAAGTATATGAAATTCAAATGTGTGCATCCGCATATATTTCTGCATATTATATATATTGGATTATTAGTTAGTTCTGTTTATTTCAGAACCTATTCCAAATTGGCGTGCTTCATAGTGTGCAAAATTCAAAACTACTTATCTTGCTTTCTTCAGCATAATGACCGCCTGGAGAGAATATTGGGTTTCGTTTAATCATTTTTTCTCTGTGCTGTGAAAATGATATTAAATCTTTTAAAACATTTAGGATAAGAATGTAGAATAAGATTTTTATTGAACTAGTGGGCAATGAATAACCTGAAACTTTTAAACAACCACAGCATAGTCACACATCTGATATCACACTTCTCTTCAAGCATAAGTCCAAATAGTTGCAAATATGGTAGCAGGAAACTTAATAAGTTCCTACTCACAATTTATGTATGAAAACCATGAAAAAAATCACTTCAGAAACTATTGTGGTGAAAGTATGACTATATTTAGGAAGATAGAAAAAATTTCAGATTTTTAGTTAATTAACAGTTGAAGCAAAAACATTTTTCGAGGATCATTTGTCAGGTTACCTGCCATGACTGCCAGGTTAAGGGTTAAAGGAAACTGTTATTTG
Source organism: Mastigoproctus giganteus (assembly GCF_048544385.1). NCBI lineage: Eukaryota > Metazoa > Arthropoda > Arachnida > Uropygi > Thelyphonidae > Mastigoproctus > Mastigoproctus giganteus. The sequence goes on along the minus strand of NC_143580.1, from coordinate 165,152,246 downwards.
TGTTAGGAGAATTCATTTAAACCTCCTGCTTAAATCTGTTTCATTGGATTGAAGTTCTATCCACAGCATTTGTTATTTTTTTCTGAAGAATTCATTTTGTTTATTACTTTTAACAAAAACAATAGACTATGTATAAGTATAGTGTGAAAGCATTGCTTTATAGTCCAAAAACAATAGTAGAACTACTGTGCATACACACGAATGTTTTTTAAAAGAAATTTGTGAATCTCTGCTTATTTTTGATAACAGGTTGGCAGGGTGCACTATTCTACCTTACAGATGTAGGCTAGCACACCTGATAGGGTAATAGCATTGTTTTCCATAATGTGCAACATTTCATTGTATTTTGTGGTTTTATGCCAATTAACAATGTCTTTCAGTAAGATAAGAGAGAAATATGAAGTAAAATCTCTGAGGATATGTATTCAGAATTTTACATATATTATAAAATCTGGAAAAGGCAACATTGTTTTCCTTGTTTACCATATGTAGATGCGATTTCTCAATGCCAGTGTTTGGAAATGTGATATAATCAGACATTTGCAAACAAATAAGCATAAGGACAGTGTTGAATGCATAGAAAGAAATGCAAAAAATAGAGTAGCATTTCATAGTGCCAATGTTTGCATCTGTTGTCATAAAACATAATTTTCCTCTGAGTTGTGCTAATCATGCAAATGAATTGTTCAGAAATATGTGTCCTGATAGTGAAATAGCAGTAAAATATGGTTGCAGAAGAATTTAACAAAAACAACAGGAATTGTTAAATAAATTGTATGGATAGAGAGAGTGGAGGGGTGTAGATGGCTCTGAAAATGGGACATTTTCTATTGCTACAGATAGATGGCATTAATCAAAGTGATTCCAAGTTATGTTCTATTGTGTTCACTTTTTGTAATTAAAAAAAAAATCATCAAATTGAAAGCAGCTTGTGCTCAGTGCCAACATTGGAAGATGTCTCTGCAGGGTACAATGTTGGACATCTTATTTAACCGTGTGGGATTTGTTCTAGAAAACTGTCTGACACTTATTCTTGATAGTGCACCTATTATAGTAGTCCTAAAAACTGGAGTAGCAAAGACATTAGAAGAGGTTGAACACTTGCTGGTAGTAAACTGTTTTTGTCATCTTATTAATTTGTATGCTGAAAAGGGAGCTGTGTGCCTTCCCATGAAAGTAGGTGAATAGTTAATTAATATTTACTACTATCTAGAAAGAAGTGTTAAAATCAAAGATTGAATTGAACAATTTCAATGACGCATGCCACTGAAGTAAGATTTTGATGCTTTTACAGAATATTCTGTAATTCAGTGGATTCCAATGGTTGGAATGTGTAGTTTTCCATTGGATTATGTGATATTTTACACTGTTTTGTGTTAAGCTAGTCTCTTCAGGGACCATATTTTTTACCTTTTGTTCTAAATTATTCTTGGCTTTTACCTATTCTTTTGGATCCCTAATTTTATTTGTATTTCACAGTCACAACACTTCTGTCTTCCTACTATATATTTTGTAATTTTTATTACTATTAGTATTAGTAATGACCCTATGATACAAGGAAGCCTAAGGGTTATTCTACAAAAGCCAAAAAAAACACAGTAAAATAAATAAGAAAAAGAAAAGGAAATAGACAACCTATGCATTTTCTTCTCCTGTAGGTGACTATCCAGCTGACCTTTGAATTTCCTCGAACTGTCAGCCTCAGCCACCCATGTAGGTAACATTCCAGTAATTTATAAGTTGCTGGCTAAAATAAAACTTCGTGAAATCCAGCCTAAACATCTCCCCCCGCCACCCATAACTTGAATTTATTGCCCCTAGTTTTAAAATCACCCATAATAAGACATTCATGCTTACTTGCCCATTTTTGCACGTAGAGGCTCTCTTCACAATCTTCTCAATCACTTGGCCTGTAGATTACTCCCACTCTCATTATACCTTTGCTTCCAACTATCTCACACCATACAGATTCTATATTAGTATGCAAAACATCTGAATCTGGGAAAGCTTTCGTTGCACTCAGGCTGCTTTTGAAAAGAAGTATGACCCCATCACCCCTTCTATTTGCCTATCCTTTCTAAATACATTGTACGTACCATATGAAACTCATCATCCCGTATTTCCGGGTGGCACCAGATTTCCGTAAGTCCTATTATGTCAGCATTACTTGTCCTAACCAGCAATTTGAATTCAGTCATTTCAGTGACAACACTTATTGACATTACTGTATTGTGACTTGGTGTTCTTGTATAGTTAATTACCCTGACACACCACCGTGAAGTTTAAGCTTGCTTCCCTGGCTTTAGCTACCTGCTCATTTGAAACGTTTCTGCCTTAGAACATCTTGCTAATATGATCTGTTGCAGTAACATACAAGAACTCTTGAGGTATATGTAACCATTATTTTGACAAGTATCATCAGAGAAATGCATATCTGTATTACCCTTGTCTCCCCAAACTAGCAGTTTCCCTGAACCTTAAGGTATCCTCAATAACACGGCAAAAACCCTTATACCACTTTTTTTTAAATGTGTTTCGTCTACAAAACAGACTCCTACCTACAAGTGCAGAGCAAGCTGATTAAAATTTCTCCCCAAAAGCCTTGCAGAGTCTTTCAAGTCTAGAGTTAATCTACAAGGCTTTCAGCTTAATCCCTCCTATTGCACCTGGGTAGAATTGCAGACACATAGATATTCTGACCTAACTCTATGCATTTCTTCAGCATGGTCCTATATTTGTCTAACAAGTCATCAGATTATGTGTTCGTAATATAATTAGTCCCCACATGAATAATAATATTTTCTTTACCCCCCCTTAAAATATCGATAGTCTGTTGGTGACATCATTAATTGTTGCCCACCTGCAGACATACCCTGGTTCTAATCCACCTATCCTTATTACAAAAAATGTTTCCTGTTTCCCTGACAGTGGAGTCACCTAATAGAACTAAGTCCTTTTTAACCAGAGCAGTTTGCACTCGGTTACTCTGTTCTAGGGACCTGAATCGGATGTGCAGCACTTGGTAGGTTACTAGTGTCTGTTGAGTTCCTGACAAGCTCCCAGTTACATTTTTCTCAAGGACAAGCACCCATTTTTTTTTTTTTTTCAGTGACTTAAATTCTTCTAGCAATGCACTAAATTTTAACTTTAGTTCGGTACACTCCATACAACAGTGACAAAGGAAAAAATAATTTCTGTTTCTACTGTTTGGAATTTCTGTTCTTTTGGCAAGTAGTTTTCTGTAGAATTATGTGATATTTCATACTATTTTATGTTAAATAGTCTCTTCGGTAGTTTTATTTTTTACCCTTTTGTTTGTGCATTGTTCTTGGCTTTTGCCTTTTTTTTTTTTTTAATTATTTCTCTCTATGACTTTTTTTTTTTTTTTTTTAAGTGATATATTCCAGCAAAATTAGTGTCTGCAACTTTGCAGTGCTATCTTGTTATGGTTTCCACATTTGTTCACATAATTTTCATGTAGCTTATATGTTTTGCGCTTGCACTTTTTTTTATTTTTTATAATTTATATTTGCAGCTTTTATATTTTAAATATACAGTAATACCCCGACTTACGCTACCCCGACTTACGCGAACTCGGAGTTACGCGGTTCTTGATTTTTTCGTTTGGCAACGCTGCCACCCACTATCTTCAAGGTCGTTTTTCGTATGTTATCGATATACGGTGCGACGGCGGAGAATGAGAGCGAAAGATGAACAAAATTCAACTTTGCTGCTTTTATGTTTTTTTATATCAGTGAAGGGGAAACACATTTCACCATAATAACGTAAAAACCAACACAATTCCAGCTATCGGTATAATCGCAAATGCAATTAGATCGAGTTTACTACCAGTTTATAACAGATTTCACTAGCAGAAACGCAACTGGATTTTTATTGTTTTATGGTAGTAACCCCTAGAAATGTGAGGTGTTAATAGTGTATCTCTGCCTTTATGGTGTTGTTTATTCAGTTGCTACATGCGCGCAGCTTTGTTTATGCGTATCAAGCGTGCCTCCTCGTTTTGTAATTGTGCTTTATTCCCTAAAAATGAGTAAAATTCTTAATTAAAAGGTGTGAAAAGGAAGCGTCCTGGTGAAGACACTGCAGATTCAGAGAGAAAAATAAAAGCAATTATCGATAAACAGAGGCGGACTGGTCAAAAATTCTTACCCGGGAAAATTTATAGTGGCCTCATACTATGGTTTATGGCCAAAATCACACTGGCCCACCGGGGTTTCCCCGGTAAGGCTTATGGCCAGTCCGCCTCTGTCGATAGAGAAAAAATATGAAATTGTGAAACGCTTTGAGTGAAATGAAAGACCATGTGATATTGCATGTGCTACAGGCCTAAATGAGGCGAAAAGCACATGACAATTGCAAACTTGACAGGTTGAAAATTGAAAAGGGCTCAATTGTAAAGGGCTTAAAAATTTTAGAAAACATAGACTCCAACGAAGAACGCGTTATAGCTACAAAGCAAGGAATAAAAAAATTATTAGCTTGCTACGAAGAAATTCTGCGTGAAAAAAAGAACGCGCTGTGTCGTCAGACGAATTTGTTAGATTTTATGAAGCCATCGACATCGAAATAACTTTTTTACGTAAGTCATTTGTTTTTTTAATACATATTTTGTATTAATATGTATAAAGAACTGCAATTTTATTAATATTTTTCTTCTAAACTAGTGTTTTTGTTAGTCCTTGGTCCCAATTAAGCAAAATTTATATGTATTTATATGCAAAGTTGTACCCCGACTTACGCGATTTTCGTCGGACCCACCTATCGCGTAACTTCGGGGTATTACTGTACTTATAAGCAGCTTTTCACTTTGGTTGTTGCCCATCATAACCTTGTCCTATAAAAATTATTTTGTTTGTTTATAGTTTGTATAGATTTACTTGGCGTTTTGAGCTCTAGTATTCACGTGTGTTTATATTGGATTTCATTTTCAGTTTTTGCTTCTTTATGCCTATGTTATGGTGAGTTCTAGGTTTGTTTAATATTATAGCATCTTTCCTTTTATGGTGTTTTGGCAGCATAATTGTTGCAGCCATTCAATGCAATTGCTGCTGTTGTGTATGTGATATTTCACAATTTAGACCATTGGCTCACTTGGATGGTTGTGGTTCTGATCTCTTTGTATCTGGCAAAATTTGTATTTTGCCAGATATAAAAATTTTAATTTTTAGCCATGATGAGTGATATTATTTTTATTCCACATTATTAATTTAATTACATTGCCATTTCTGTTTCTACTGTTCGGAATTTCTGTTCTTTTGGCAAGTAGTTTTCTGTAGAAAACTACTTGCCAAAAGTAGTTTTGATACTACTACTACTTTTTTTTAAAATTAATATATATATATATATATATATATTAATTTTCATGTAGCTTATGTGTTCTGCGCTTGCACATGTTTTTTTTTTTTTTATAATTTGTATTTGCAGATTTTATTCACACTCTCACACAAAGAGCCTAATTTTGGTATATTTATTTATTTCAGACTATAATTGAAATTATATCAGAAGTTGAAAGCATTGATTCAGAACCAAATACTGGAAGGTATATATGCATTTATTTTTTTTACCCCTAAATATATTTCATCATGATGTTTTCATTTTTTATATAAAATTCTCACTTGTGTTTAATTGTCTCTTTTAGTTTAGCAGACCAAATATTACAATTGGATTTTCCAAGCTGGCTTCTTTTATTTCAAGAAGTGTTTGAAAACTTAAAGAAACTTTTAAAACGAATTCATGTAAGTAAGTTTAATTTCATCTCATTCTCATTTTGCTATCTAACACTATATCATTATATAGATTGCATTTAGATCAGTAAGAAATTTGCTAAAATGTTTGCAAAGCAGCTGTTTCTCATATTCAGAAATTATAGCAATTGCTAACTTGATATACCGTATTTCCCCATGTATAAGACGCACCTTTTTTCGAAAAATTTGGGGTCTAAAAACTGGGTGCGTCTTATATAGTGGTTGTAGATTTTTTTTTACTTGCATTTCCTGCTTTTTTGCGCTCATTGTTTCGCACTTGTTCCCGGTATATTAGGTTACGTTTTGCCACGTTCTGGCCAGAAATGGCTCAGAAAAGATTTTCGTACAGTGCTGAATTCAAGTTATGAGGAGTTGTATGAATTTTATGATGAATAAAACTTGAGTTCAATAACTTTATGTAATACATTTTTTTTTTTTTTTCAAGTTTCGGGCCCCAAAATTAAGGTGCGTCTTATACATGGGGAAATACGGTAAGTCTAAAATGTGCCCGAGGGCTGAAGTAGTAGTAGTGGCGGCAAATGATGCAAGAAAGCAAGCTTATATAGCATACTTATGCAGTTTTGTTATTTAACAACTGCTAAATTTTCTTGCTTTAGTTTTTAAATTCTGTGGATTGTTTATGTAAGCAGTATCATTAGAAAACTGCTTAAGAAGTACTCACAGGTTTAGATCTGAAAAGTCAGAGGCCAGAAATATCCATACTCAAAATGTGCAGAAAATTAGTTAAATAAAAAATTCAGTTGTGAAAATACTGACAACATCCAGCAATGTGTTTGCTATCTGTAGTCAGGTTCCATCCAGTTTAAAAAAATGTTTGGTCAAAATTGACACTTACACTTTGGTAGATATAGGATACATTGTTCTTCAAGGAGGTGCAGATAACTATTCATAGTTATCTGCACCTAGATAACTGTCAACAGTCAGTTGGTCAACAATATCACGAACTGAAAGAGCACATCATATTGTATATTTCTGAGAGGTTTAAATCAGTCTGCATCATTTCATTTGAGTTTTCTGTGGGCCATGCAGTTGAGGCATCATCTATAAGCCATACATTTCGCAGGATTATTTAAAATTTAATAATTTGGTTATAGAAGTGGCCTCTTCTGCTTTATCACTGCCAGTAGAAGATTGCTGGATTTGAATGCTGTACAGAAAGTGTCATATCTCTTTTGTACAATCCTATACATTGACAATTCTCCAAATTCAAGTTATGAAGTTCTGCAGATTTTTCAGACAGAGCTGGACTGCATGTATAGCAACAGAGGCATCTTCTTCAGGAACATGGCTGAAAGGGAAGCAAGAGTTAAAAGGATTAAGGATTTAATTATGTAAGTTGTTATGATATAGTTCACATGGTGTGGTGGGGCAATATTTTTAAATAGTTGCCTTGAGCACAGAAATATCTCATCCTAGTTCTGTTTTCAGGCACCTTTCAGTGGTGCATAATGAACTTAAGCAATATTTTTTGCCATTGTGACATCTTTTTTAAATATGTTACCACTGGGAGCAGCACATTCTTCCAAGAATGCTTAGTTCAGAGACATCAAACACACACTGATATATGTGGTAAATACATACAAGTTGTATACAAAAGATATACAAATAAAGTGGGGCTTTTTTATAATACTTTATACAGCAAATAGTGAAGAGAGTAATGCTATGATAAAAAATGTTTGTTGGAATGAGAGTAGCTCTGTGTAGATGAAGTTTTTACGGCTCTAGCTAACAGAGAAGTTTTTCTTAAATTTTTGCCATTTTATTGACTTAATTGGAATATTAATTTATTTTCTAGAAGTAGCTTTATATTCCTTTATACTCAGTATAAGGGAAGTAGCTTTATACTCAGTATATTTTGAATTTAGATAGAGAATTTGTAGGTTATTACTTAGGTATCTTATTATCTTACTTAGTATCAATTAAACATGTACCGTTAAAAATTTACTGCCATTGTAGTTTATTAGATCAATACAGAAAGCGTAAAATATATCTTGAACTTGATAGCATAAGGTATAATGGAAAACTAGATAGCGTAATATTATTACTGTATTAGGAATCTGTTAGCTTAGTATAGTATTGTAAATTAATCAATTAAATTTATAAATCTTATTAATTTTTATTGCTAATTTAAATGGAAATCATGAGCAGCAAAGCAATATGCACAAAGTAGCGGAAGTGCTGTGGTTTGGGAGAGAACCGAAGAGGTTGATTCTCCTACAAATCAGTCTTAAAAAATGTGCAAAATGTGACATGTTTGCAGATCTTTCTGGAACAGGACATGATCTAGCCATAGAGGAGTCTGTTTATGATAGGTGCAGAGAATGTGAAGAAATTAGTTGCCAATTCGGCATTCTGATGGGCATCTATGAGAGTTTGAAGAGTCAGATAGATGCCCTCGAAGGAATTAAAATGCAGGGCACATCAGGCTGTCAACTGCCCAACTCAATGCCAGAGCTCACTCTTGTGTACCAGGCAACACAGTGCCCATCTTCAGGGCAGAATGCGCTGGCCCCACAGAAGCTAGTTATCGTTGGGGACTCGATTGTCATTGAAACGGGAAATATATTGTACAAAAAGGATAGGTGGACTAGGAACAGGGTATGTCTGCAAGGGGCAAAAGTTGACGTTGTAGAGCAGATATATTTTAAGGGCACAAAAGGTGATATTGTTGTACACTTTGGCACTAATGACTTTAAGAGTAAGAGATCTGCAGGTTTACTTAACAAGTACAGGTAAATGCTAGAAAAAAGTTGCGAGTTACGATTAAATTTGAAAATGTTTACAATCCTGCCCAGATACGATAAAAGGAATATATGATGAGAGCCTTGTCGATGAGTTTGGCCCTGGACACATTGTGCAAGGCTCATGGGATAGAAATTTTTTTCAGTGTGGTCTGTGCTTGTTAACAGGAGAGATTGCTTCTACATGGATGGGATACACTTAAATAGAAAGAATGCAAGAATATTTGCTGTTGCTATCGAGGCAATGTTAGGTGGGTCAGAAAACTGCTAGCTTGGTGGGGGGGAATTTGCAGACTAATAGATTAAAACAGTAGCCACAGGCAGAGGTGGAAGTGATTCTTGCACTGCTTCTATTGGAATAAGAACAGGTGTATATACACCAATGCACCAGTTGCATGTACACCAATGCTAGGAGTATAGTAAATAAATTTGATGAATTTGAATTGTTGGTCAAGACATCAAATGTGGATATTGTTGGGATATCAGAGACATAGTGTCACACAGACATAAGCAGTGCAGAACTGGAATTTGGGGAGTACAATGTGTACAGAAAGGATAGACAGGATAGAAAGTGAGAAGGGGTTATGTTGTTAGTGAAGAAACACAAAATCTAAGGAAGTGCATCCAATTGTTGTTGGTGGACAATACAATGTTGGGTCTATTTGGTGTGACATAAGCACTGGGAAAGCAAAAATGAGGGTAGGAGTTTGTTATAGACCTAATGATTCTAATCAGTACAATGAACACTTATACAGAGAAATATAGAGTGGGCCAGTAAATGAGATCGTCTTATAATGGGGGATATTAACTTCCCAGATATTGACTGGAACTTGTGGATTGGTTACTCGCACACTAGCAAAGCTTTTGTGGATTTATTGGAGGATTGTTTTCTACAGCAGCATGTTAAAGAGGCAACCAGAGGGAGGAACACTCTTGATCTGATTATCAGCAGTGATTATTCATACATTAAAAATTTACAGATAAAGGAACCACTAGGTGGCAGTGATCATAGTGTACTGGGTAAAGGGAAGTGTTTATGCTTTCGTAAAGGTGACTACAGTGGGCTCAGAGATTTTTTAAATTCTATACAGTGGGATCAACTGATGATGTTACCAACGGCAAATTCTAAATGGGAAGTAATTTTGGAAGCTACTAGGCTTTTTGTTCCATCTAAGAAAAACTGTTCTAAGTTTAGTCCCAAACGGATGTCTGATGAACTAAGGAGACTCCTGGCAGAGAAGAAAAATGCATGGGATGCATATAAATTATCAGGTGACACAGAAGCCTACGGTAGATATAAGCTATAATCAAGTCACAAATGAGGTTGGTGCCTCTGTAGCCGTGTGATTAGGAGCAGCAGTGCATAGCACACGCTTCTTGATCAGACCGGGGTTCGAGCCCGTGACCACCAAATACGGAGGATGCGGAAAGGTCAGGAAATGACCACCACATATCCCTGGAGCAATATGGCCTTAGTTGCTAATGCTCCTAAAAACCAAACAACAACAACAATGGAGGTTAGGCAAGTGAAGGTAGAGTATGAGAAATCTTTGGCAAAGGATGCAAAGAAAAACAGCAAAGATTTCTTTAGTTATATAAATTCTAAAAGGAAGGGATGAATCAGATTGATCCATTTGATATCAATGGTTTTACTGTAGATGATCATTCTCAGATAGCTGCCAAACTAAATAGGTATTTTTCATCTACATTCACACATGAGGAGTTGTTCAAGGAGCAGAAGTCCAGATGTTTATCAAACTCTAACAAGGATTTAAATGATTACAGACACACAAGTTACAGACCTGGTCGTTTGACTTCTGTTCCAGAGAAAACAATGGAGTCACTGGTTAAAGAAGCAGTGCAGGATCATCTAGACAAGACTGCAGTAATAACTCAGACACTGACCGGGCTAGCCGGGTGGGTAAAGTGCCTGCCTGGCAACCCAAAGGTCGCGGGTTCGAATCCCGCCTTGGGCTTGGATCAAAGTGCTGCAAAAACCTTGGGAGGTGCATTATGGCCACAGAAGCCAATGTGCCAACAACTACCAAAAAAAAAAAAAAATAATAATAAAAAATAAATCGGACACAGCTTGTGTTTGTTAAGGGGAAGTCTTGTCTGACCAATTTGATTGGTTTGTATGACATGGTCACAAAGGTACTCAATGCAAAAAATAATTTTGATATCATATACTTGGATTTCAGGAAAGCTTTTGATACTGTTGCACATGGCAGACTACTGTATAAATTGGGCAAGTTGCTATAATGGATAAAAAGGATGGTTGAGTGGGAGAAGACAGAGTGGTAATCAATGGACACTGCTCTTCGTGAATTAGTGTTATTAGTGGTATCTCCCAGGGTTCTGTGTTGGGCCTATCGTTGTTTTGTTTATTTATCAGTGATCTTGATGAAGGTATATCGAGCTTAATGTCAAAGTTTGCAGATGATATAAAGGTTGGCAGGGCATAAACTGAAATTGAGGAAAGACAGTTGTCCAATAAATGTGCAGAATTTGCCTTTAGCCAGCAGGTGGTTGATTGCTGGAATAAATCTCCATGTGTTGTTGTGGAAATTGATAGCTTAAATAAATTCAGTGAAAAAAATGGACAAACTTTTGGCGTAAATGAAGTGGTGAAATGAGAATTTTTTTTTTTTTGTTTTGGCCGATGCTGTATAAGCTTGCTTGTTATTGCATCATATGCTTCTACTAATGCCAACTGTTTCTTATATGTATTTTCTTTGCTGAATCCTGTAGTGTTATGACCTTTCTCAGAAAAGGTCATCTGTTTTGATGGCAGTTGAAGATTTTATGATTTTGTTACATTTCAATGCCTTGATTTTATTTATATGTACTTTCATAAGTGCATATCAGTATTGTGTTATTTAAGAGCTTCTTATAATCATGTAATGATTTATATTTTTTGTTTTATTATTATTATTTTGCAGTTTGCTGTGGCTACCAAATGAAGGTATAAGTTAAATCCAGACTCATTCTGCCATGTTTGTGGGTATTATATAAACACAGAAAAATTGAAATGTAACTTCATTGGTGGCACCAACCCCATTTTGAAATGCCTATGGACGATCAAGACAGGTAGTGGGTAGCTCATTTTTATTGTGCCAGTTGCAAGTCAACAATAGGGGAATAGTTATTGTGGTAGTTCTCAGTGTATAGCTTTTGTTATACTTCAAATATGGAGAAAGCCCACAAATCATGACGTCAGCTACTTTTGTGTGGTATGTCAAAGTGTGTGTATAGTATATCAGTGTTTGAAATGTGTAAAAGTTGTAGTGTATCCCAACATACCATCCTGTATTTCTCCAGTGACACACAATGAAGACCTGCCAATTTCCAGTCCATCTTTCAAAGAAGGATTCAAACTTGGATGATGAAGCTGATGGGGGGGGGGATTGAGATTATGCCTCACCCTGGTCAGCTATAAATATGTTTTTACACTGTTGCAGAGTCTCTGTGTATCATTTTGATTGGTCTTTATGAAGAAATTGGCATTAGTCAAAATTCGGAAGTGAGGAGTCTTTTCATTGACATTTCAAGTAAAACTTTACACACACACATAGATTCCTGGGCTAAGGTAAAGAAAGCCCACACGAGAAGCATGCAAAAGTTTGATGAAATTTACCGGTAAAAGTACTTTGCTGTAACGGCATTTGTATTGTTGCTCGCTCTGTAAACAGGTGGTGGGTTTATCGGTCTGGAGTAGAAGTTGAATCCCATGGGAGCTTGAAACCCTCCCGAAGTGGAGGGGGTAATCTGGCCTTTTTTTCTTTAGAATCACTAATTGAATCATGAACTGAGTCATATTGGAAGTTCTGGCGTCGTAAAAAATGTTCATAACGTAGTTTCACCATTAAACTTTTTTGAAGTTTGCCGTGCTTCTCGTGTGGGCTTCCTTTACCGTTGCCTTTTTTTTTTCTTAATAAACAATTTATCCACTATTCCACCAGTGATTCTAAAGAGAAAAGGTCAGGTTATACCCTCCACTTCAGGAGGGTTTCAATCTCCCATGGGATTCAATTTCTACTCTTGACCGATAGCACCCACTGTATGTATACTGAGCGAGCAACAATACAAATGCCGTTACGTCAAAGTACTTTTACTGGTAAATTTATTGAACTTTTGCGTGCCTTCGACAGGAAAAAAATCTTTACCTTCGACATTCCTGTTTTGCTTCTTCATATTAAAGAAGACTATAGAAATGCATTCTTCTTTAGTATGAAGAAGACTACAGTAATATGAAGCATGTGTTAGAGAAGATCTAGTATGAGCAGTATAAATGGGATGTCTGTGTTGGCTTTCATGATGCTGGAGTTCCTTTGTTTTCTCTGCCTATGGGACATCAGGGCAGTAGAGTGCACTACAGAGAAGATAATGGTCTGCAAGAATTGAGATGTAGCCTAGTGTATCCATTGTAGTAAACAATCCATGTTCTAAGAAACAAAGTTCACCATTGAACCTCATATAGGACTGGTTAAACAATTTGTTAAAGCATTAGTTCCTGAAGGTGACACCTTGAAGCACATAATTTGTTTCCAAATTGTTTAATGCAAAAGTGAAAGGTAGCATATTTATTGGTCCACAAGGTACTCAGATGTTGGCACCAAAAGAACTGGATGACAGAATTCCTGATAGAGAAATTTCTGGAAGTTCTTTCAGACAGTAGTGAGATGGTTTCTTGGTAATGTTAAGAGTAATTGCAAATAACTAGTTTACAAGTTAATTGAAAATTTGAAAAACAAAGGGGGAAAAAAAATTGAAAATGTCACGCAAGCTCCATTACTTGCAGTTTCACCTGTATTTTTGCAGATCAGATTTAAATTTTTTTAATTTTTCCCAATTTCTTAAAATTTGCAAAAATGTTAAGAGCATTGGGAGATTCCACCAAGACATTACAGTCACTGAAAAAAAAGTACCAAGGGATGACACTATGATGGGTTCAGGATGTTTGCACTTAACCACAAAGATGTTCACATGGGCATTTTTAGGAAATTTTTTTTATTAACCCAGGGAGAGTTTCTACTTTTTAATTTGTGTGTTTTTTTTAGATTAATACTCAATTCTGTTGGTATCGCATGACAATTCTCACAAGTGCTTCTCTAAAATTTTTCTTTTAATTAAAAAAAATATACTGTCCTGTCAAAACATTATGACTACCTACCTACCTAAAAGTATCTCCCCCTCTTTCCACTAATACTACCACACATCAAGGCATGAACTCTACAAAGACTCAATGTTGCAGGAGGTATCTGTACCACATCACCAGGATTGTCTCCCATAGAACTGGAATAGATCATGGTGGAGGATCCAAATGGTGGGTTGATCCACGGAATCTCAGAGATATTATGCACGCACGCACGCACACGCGCACACACACACACACACACACACACACACACACACACACACACAGGCAGGCAGGCAGTTCTCTCTTTACGAGTTCCCTGGTTTACGTGTTTTATTTTTCTTCAAAGTATCAATTATCAACAAAATTGAAAATACAAACATTCATTGAAAAAATACGGCATTTCAAACCACACGCGTAGCTATACAATACAGTGTACCCAGCTTTACGACATTAACCATTCCAGAGACACCATCGTATCGTGAAAATATTGTAATGTGAAACTCAATAACACATTGTTTTTTGGTAATTCATTCCAAACCTCAGAAGTTGAAATTTTCGCTATATAACTCTCTAAAAGGTCGTTTTTATAGTGCAAATTGTATCAGTTACCAGTTCAATTCACTAAAATGCACTACACTTTCATCGTTATCATATGTTCTGTTATAGAACCAATTTTGAATGGCTTTGTGACATTTTTCTAAAGCACATTTCTGAAGGTCACGGCCATAAAACAAAAACAATTTGCACTTTCCGGTTTATTGGGCTTTTTTTGTTACTGCAAGCAATTATAAATGGGTACTAAACTTGATGTTATTGCATTTGCAAAAATACCGATAGCTGGAATTGTGTAGTTTTTTGCATTATTATAGTGAAATGTGTTTCCCCTTTACTGAAATCTTCAATCATATAAAAAAGATAAATAAATTTTCAGAATCTTCTCTTCATTCGTTTTTTTTTTAAAGCTTTGTAAACTTGCTACTCTGCGCAAATCATGTTAGTTGCAATTTGTGCATTCCGTTAAAAACTGCTTATATTCATAAAGAAAAGAGAAGATTATCTTGGAAACAAATGCCTCTTGATGCATTTCTGAAGAAGACGACTCCTTGTGCAACAACCAACAAGGGCCCGAGCCAATAATAAGTGATCAACGAATGTGCATTTAGTCGATGACGAAGAATAAACATTCTTTAAAATTTGTAAATCATAAATAATTTTTTGATTATTATAATTTGCTTGGTTTTACAGACTACATTTTAATTTCTTTGGATAAATCAATCTTTGTTTAAACATAAACTAATTAGTTAACTAATTTAATTGTTGAGAATGTAACCCGTATTTTTAACATTGTCTATGGGATTTAATTCCTGCTTTACGAGTGCACACTAGGAACGAATTAACTCGTAAAGTCGAGAACTACCTGTATATACACTTGACCCTATTTTTAAGCCTATGTTCTATTTTTATTAAATTTTAAGTTGTGACAATGCTGCAATTATGCAGCATTAATGCTGTTGTAGGATTAAACAATTAAACATTACATGCACACTCATATATTAGGTCAAAATCCCAATTGATTTTTGTTTTGCAAGTGGTAGTGAAAATTTTTATTATTTTGGGCGTGAGGCATTACCGGTAATTAAGGCCTAACTAACTGGCTAGCCATCATTGTTCTAGCAGTTGTTGATTCACCTATAGTTCTATGTTAAAATTAACACGAACTCAAGTTAAGAAATATATAAATGTAAAGTTTGGAAAGATTAGAGGTTTAAAGTTAGAGGATAAAGGGAATTATTAAAGATTAAGTCAAAAAAAAATTAGGAAAGTAGCTAGGAAGAATTAGGAAGGTAACATTCTTTCACCATGGCCGTTTCCCTGCTACTTCCTCAGTGGCTTTGAGCAGTATTCGTTTAGTATGGCTTAGATAGCCATACTAAAAGAATGTCTCATGCATACCCGTTTCTGTAGTCTCAATAACAGACAAATAAAATTTTTGATTGTTAATTTATTTTAGTTTTTTAAATTTTTTGTATTATAATTATCTGCAAACTGGGATTGGGTCCCAAAGCCCAACGGGCATGCATCAGAGTAAATATAAAAAGTATATAGGTATTTATATAGCGTTGAGATTGGTATGGGGTTGAATGTACCAATCCCAACTCTTTATAAATGGCAACAAAAGCAAATATGCTACACCTCGCCTTCAGCTTAAAATTCTTATAAAGTCCAAACCACCAAAAGGTTAAAATCACCGATGGGGGGGGGGGTATGTAAATATGTATATAGTTATCCCACTAGGCATACACGGGCTGTTATGCTGTAGAAAGGTTATACCCGTCCTTGTCCAGTGGATAACATTACCAATTTGATTTATCAAAAAAAAAAAGTGTAATCTTAAAATGTATTAACCTAAACATCTATATAGGTATTCACCATAATTCCTAACCATTGATTACAAATTTGACACAGGTCACATAATTACAAACAAACAAATTAACCCATCCCTTAAGCATATATAATTAATAATGACAGACCAACCAACAAATCAGACCAGATGGCACCCTGGCCTCTTATAAAGCGACTTCTGGGCAGATTGCATATGCTTTCTCATACCAACCACCAGCTATAATGTTTGCAGGTAAATACCTATATACTTTTTATATTTACTCTGATGCATACCCATTGGGCTTTTGGTCCCAATCCCAGTTTGCAGCTAATTATAATACAAAAAATTTAAAACTAAAATAAATTAACAATCAAAATTTTTATTTGCCTTATTACATTAGGACATCCATAACTAAACATGAATACTTACTAAGCAAAACTGTTATTGAGACTACAGAAACGGGGTATGCATGAGACTTTCTTTTAGTATGGCTATCTGTCTGATCAAAACCCCTAAGGAAGTAGCAGAGATGTGGCCATATGAAGAAACGTTACCTTCCTAATTCTTCCTAGCTACTTTCCTAATTTTTCTTGACTTAATCTGTAATAATTCCCTTTATTTCCTTTATCCTCGAATCTTTCCAAACTTTACATTTATATACTTCTTAACTTTAGTTCATGTTAATTGTTAACATAGAATTATAGGTGAATCAACAACTGCTAGAACAACGATGGCTAGCCAGTTAGTTAGGCCTTAATTACCGGTAATGCCTCCTGCCCAAAATAATAAAAATTTTCGCTACCACTCGCAAAACAAAAATCAATCGGGACTTTGACCTTATATATACAGGCAGCTTTCGCTTTACGAGTTTTCGTAAAGCAAAAACAAGTGAAAATTAATTGCAAAAAATGAATGTTAAACATTCATAAATATACAATTCATGTAATATACAATACAGTGTACCTCGCTTTACAATATTAATCAGTTCCAGAGACACCATCGTATCGTTAAAATACCATAATGTGAACCCAATAACACATTGTTTTTTGGTAATTCGTTTCAAGATCTCGGAAGTTGAAATTTTTGCTGTATAACTAAGTTATTTATCTCTCTAAAATGTAATTTTTAAGGTCACAAGCGTGACTTTAAGGCCATATAAAAGGTTGTGAGGGTGGTTTGTAAATTGTATTAGTTACAAATTCAAATCATTAAAATGCACTACACTTTCATCGTTATCATATGTTCTGTTATAAGAACCAATTTTGAATGGCTTTGTGACATTTTTCTAAAGCACATTTCTGGAGGTCACGACCATAAAACAAAAAAACAGTTTGCACATTCCGGTTTTTTCTGTTAGTGCCATCAATTATAAATGGGTAGTAAACTCGATGTTATTGCATATGTGAAAATACCGATAGCTGGAATTGTGTGGTTTCTTACATTATTATGGTGAAATGTGTTTTCCCTTTACTGAAATATTCAATCGTATAAAAAACATAAATAAATTTTCAGAATCTTCTCTTCATTCCTTTTTTGAAGCTTCATAAACTTGTTACTCCACGTGAAACATGTTAGTTGCAATTTGTGTGGCCCTTTAAAAAATGCTTATGCAAGCAATCATGAAATTTATAATTAAAAGAAGATTATTTTGGAAACAAACGCCTCTTGAAGCATTTTTGAAGAAGATTACTCCTTGTGCAACAAACCAACGAGTGCTGAGCCAATAATGAGTGATCGGCGAGTGTGCATTTAGTCAATAATGAAGAATAAACATTCTTTAACATTTGTAAGTCGTAAATAATTTCTCTATTATTATAATTTGCTTGATTTTACAGGCTATGTTTTCATTTCTTTGTATAAATCAATCATTGTTTAAACATAAACTAATGCTAACTAATTTCGTTGTTGAGAACGTATCCCCTATTTTTAACATTGTCTATGGAAATAAATTCCCGCTTTACGAGTATTCACTTTACGAGCATGTGCTAGGAACGAATTAACTCAAAGTCGAGAACTACCTGTGTGCATGTATGTATGTATGTGTGTATATATATATATATATAGATCTGATCATATATATATATATGTATGATCAATTTGCAGGAAGTTCAATGATGACAGAATTTAATACTGTCAACTGATTATTAAAAGTTTGCAAGTGCTTTGTTTTTCCTGATTATTGATTTGGAAAAGTGCTTTCTGCCTTATTATTATATTGCAGATATATCATTTATATTTGGAAAAGTAATAATTTTTTGCCTTAACAACTAATTGCAGGTGATACAGGCAGTGATGATTGATACAATAAATATTGCTGCAGGCAAAAGTCATGCTTCCAGAGTGCTAGGTACTTCAGTTTTAGTTTCTATGTAAGTGATACTTAAAATATCTTTATGTTATGTGCTGTTTTATACAGAAGCAGTCTGAAAAAATTCAGTAACCAAATTATGTTAATATAAACTTTATATAAACAGATAAATGTAATTTTCATCAAGCACTTTGTATTGTATTGTACTGTAGTGAATGTATTTGAGTTTCAGTGATTCAGTAACATGCTTTCCAGTGAAAGTTAAAAAGTAGCGCATCGAAAATTCAAACAAATTGAGACTAATTGGACTTCCGATTTCTTCAAAAAGGTTTTCAAACTTTTCAAAAATACTGTTCTGGAGACTTAAAACAAAAAAAAGTTTAGTAAGTTTAGAAATAAAAGCACTAAATTGTAATTAAGTATATTTATTCATAGGTAACAAAAAAAAAAACAAAAAGAAACTTTCAGCCACAATAACACATATATATAGGCCTTTAACAAAAGTAATTACTTATTTTTTGCTGCACCATTTTCGAACTTTGTTTTTTTTGCTGCCAGATCTCTCACTCTTTTCCACAAGAGTAGTTGAGTTGGAAAGCATTCAGTTTATTGATTGTTTGTCGATTGAGCATACAGTTTTTTTGTTTTGTCGATTTTCACATTATCATTTAATTTTGTTAATTGGTAAGGTTATAAAAGTGTAAATTTGTGCTTTATATCTTTAGTTTTATAGCTTCTGGATAATATTCTTCTGATTTTCGTTTATTAGAATTGCCATTTAATAAAATCAAAATTCAAGTTGCAAATGTGATAGCAATAACCAGTGCTTACTGTAATTATTTTATGGCACCAGCATAAAATATAAATAAATACTGGCTCATTTGGATTTTTGGTGCTCTACTGTGAATAAATAAATTGTTGTGTTTTTCAAAATCTGTATATATTTGAATTTTGTTGTCTGGTTGTATTGTATACCAAACCATTACGTTATCACTTTGATGAACTTTATATACAGGATGTGATAAAAAAAAAAAAAAATTCTGGGACCAAATTTGTTTAAAAATATCTTTTTTTTTTTTTTTTTATGAAAACCCCAAACATGAAAGGTATCAAAACCTATAGTACTTAGTACCGTGCATGGCTTGAAGGAGAAGTATGGGGGGGGAGGGGGATGCCGGAAACGTTGCTCTAGAGACTAAACATGGGTTTCAACATAGCCTCCAAGAAGCAAAGTGGTGCTATTTCACCGGTTGATGAAAGTCATCTACCACCTGCAAACATTGAATCAGAATTTTTTTTTTTGCATTTTGTTAAAGAAATTTGTCTCAGAGACCTGAAATGACTTTTGAGGTTTATGATATATATATATATATATATATATAAAAAACAACTTTTTTAATTGGCTAGCTATTTGAATGATGTAAATGCCTCAAAAATGGATGCAGTATCATTAAGGATGATGCAAGGTGTGGAATCTTTGCACATCAACAAATGTTGAATTACTCTTCCATGTTAGAAGCATTATTCTGGCTGATCATCAAATGAGAATAGAAGACATAGCATCTCATTCAGAATATCATATGGTAGTTTTCAAGTCATTATATTTGATATTTTAAATGTAGGGGTGGGGGGAAAAACAAAAAACCAGCAAATTAGATGGAAACAAGAGTTGAACTTTAAAAACACCATTTGAAATATGTGATTGTGTTCTAGGATTTTTTAAAGAATAGTGAAAGGGGATTAAATGTGGTGTTACTGTTATGTCTCATAGGAAAAACAAATTCTTCAGATGGAAGTTTGTCATCTGAAGTCTCTCTCTCTCAGGAACTAAAAAAAAAAAAAAAAAAAAAATTGGATTGATAGTTCTAAAGTTACTAGAATACCATGGCAGATATTATGCCAAAACTGTTTTAGAGAAGTAAAAATTAATATCGTAGTAATTACAAAAACTTTTCCCTCGGCTCCCTTTGCTGCTACCCAAGCTGTCAGTGGTACGGACTTGGGTAAAAATGCAGTTTGACAATTTTTTACATCTATGACTATATTGTTCTATAGAAGAATTACAATTATCGTACAAAAATTATCTGGACCTAGAAACTTATGTAAAATTGTCCATCAGGAGAAATGCCAACTTTGTTGAAAATCTGACCCTGAGATTTGTTGATTGTGATGACAAAAGCTAGGGAATTGTCTTCTCTTCAAAGTAAATGGCAAGTTAGTTTCACTTGGAGCTAAATCAATTGTTAGGATTTAAAAATCAGTTGGAAATTTTTTTGATTTTTTTACTCCCTCTATTTTACTGCTAAACAAACTTATTGTGAAAAGAATCAGGCAAAAAGCTTGTTTAGTCTTTGAGTTAAGTTCAAAGAGCACCTCGACAGGGAAAACGGAGGGAGATAAGCAAATTATTATCTAAATGCTACAATTATTTTATGACTCTAAAGGCAAAGTTGACTTTATGCAATAAGAGCTTACTGTTAATAAGACAATGTGCAAAGAAATCATTAAGCACTTGAGAGGTGCAATTCAAAGGAAGAGATCTGATTTGAGGTCAAATTAAAATTGTAAAGTACACCATGACAATTTAGTATTAGTACTATTATTGGCCATGTGATACAGGGAAGACCTAGACTTTTGCTACACCAGCAAAATAAAATAAATAATAATAAAATAAAAAATCCTTCTAATAAGTTTTGCTTCACTGGAAAAGTATAGCAGAATGTATAGTAATAGTGGCATGTGATGCAAGAAAGCTAGCATATGAGCTTGTGCAGCATCAGCCAAAAAAAAAAAAAATTACACGACCATTCTCTCTAAATGTTTGTCCAGTTCTTCCTTAAATTTATTTAACCTATCAACTTCCACAATGACAGATGGAAGTTTGTTCCAGCAATTAACCACCTGCTGGCTAAAGGCAAATTTCCGCACATCTATTCTACGTCTGTCTTTCTTCAATTTGAATTTATGCCCCCATAAGTTCATAATCTGAACAAGTGGAAGAATCCCATCAGAATTCAGCGTACTCAAACCATTCAAGTCAGAGGTGATCATCTCAGTCAGATCACCTCGCAGGTGCCTAGGCTCCAGCCGCTGCAATTTGCAGAACTTCCCTTCATTCCCCTCACCAATCTTGTTGCCCTTCTCTGTACATGCTCAAGCAAATCTACATCCTTCCTAAAATGAGGCCTCCAGACCTGTACGCAGTACTCAAGGTGTGGCCTGACCATTGCCTTATATGGAGGGACAATCACCTCCTTTTCCCTGCTAGCAAAATTCCTGTATATCATTGACAAAACCCCATGACCTGCTCTTGCATCCTGTCTGCATTGTTCAGATAACTTCGTATCTGACTGCACAATTACTCCCAGGTCTTTATCATTTTCTACCACATTAAGTGTAGTACCACACAGTTGGCATTTTCCTCTGGGGTTACTTCTACCCATATACAGTACTGCCGACCGGGCTAGCCGGGTGGGTAAAGTGCCTGCCTGGCAACCCAAAGGTCGCGGGTTCGAATCCCGCCTCGGGCATGGATCAGAGTACTGCAAAAAAACCTTGGGAGGTGCATTATAGCCACAGAAGCCGATGCGCCAATAACTAACAAAAAAAAAAAAAAAAAAATATACAGTACTTTGCATTTGTCAGTGTTAAAATTTGTCAGTTGCCACTTCTCAGCCCATCTTCCCAAATTTTCTAGACCCTGTTGCAGTAGCACACTGCCATTGCTGTCAACCTTTGTATCATCTGCAAACTTCGACATTAAGCCTGATATACCTTCATCAATATCATTGATAAATATACAAAACAAGAATGGACCCAACACTGAACCCTGTGGGACTCCACTAATAACATTAGTCCACGAAGAGCAGCACCCATTGATACCACCCTCTGTCTTCTCCCACTCAACCATCCTTTTATCCGGCAACAGTGTCAAAAGCTTTCCTGAAATCCTAGTATATGATATCAAAATTATTTTTTGCATCCAGTTCCTTTGTAACCACATCATAATATCCAATCAAATTTGTCAGACAAGACTTTCCCTTAACAAACCCGTGCTGTGTCTGAATTGTTACTGCAGTCTTGTCTAGATGATCCTGCAATGCGTCTTTAACCAGTGACTCCATTATTTTACCCGGAACTGAAGTTAAACTGATTGGTCTGTAATTACTCATGTCACCCTTCGATCCCCCCTTTGTGAATTGGGGATACATTTGCACATCTCCAGTCTGTGGGGACCTCCCTCTGAGTCCAAGAATGCTCTCATAATTATGGCTAAGGGTTTGCTTACTTCCTTTTCCACCTCCTTTAATATAACTGGATAGATTCCATCCACCCCAGGTGCCTTTATCACAGCTTTGACATGTGGAATCAAGGAACTTACAAAAAAAAGCGAAAGAAAAAAAGATCTGAAACTTTTTTCTTTGCATTTACATAATTATGAGAAAAAGAGTAAATATTCCACTCATCATGCATTCCCTGGTCCAGCTGAGCTTTGAATTTTCCAAACTTCAGCCTCAGCTAAACATGAAATAACTTATTCCAACAATTTACAGTAGACTGTCGAAATAACGGCACCCCAAATAATGGAACGTTGGAGCTAATGCCACATTGAGATCGGACGTTTACATACAGTGCAGATATGGCACTGCAAGACATTTTGCAGTGCCGAAAAGAGAAAATGGCAAGTCACACGATTGCTGTATTTGTTTATGTTCACCGTTTTGAAAGTGAATTTTGTACTGATATCATGGATTATACCGCTGTTTTACATTTATTTTAAATTTAAAACCCCTCACTCAGGAAAACAACATTAAAGCTTAGTGACAAACTGGATCTAATAAAGAAAATAGAATGGGGCATGAGCAGGGGTGTATTAATGACAGAATATAACCTTGGATTGTCAACATGTTTGGTTTTTATGTGCAGTTAATAAAATTGCATTCTTACTCTCTCTATTTCTTATTTAGCCTCATTATTTCTGCATTAAATATATTAAAAATAAAATTTTCTAGATAACAGAAAAATCGAAATAATAGCACCTTGAATCCCTGAAGGTGCTGTTATTTTGAAAGTCTACTGTACAACTTACTGACTAAAAGAAAATTTCCTAAAATTTGGTCTTTACTGGGGATTTTGGGGCAACCCCATAATTTTAATTTTTGTTCCCTAGTTCTAACATCATTCATAACCATGAAAATTGCACCTTGATTCATTTTACTATCCCCTCCCACAGCCTTACAGACCTCAGTGAACTCCTTTCGAAGGTGCCTATTTACCAAGTTATGTAGCTGTCATATTCAAAGTCTTTCCTTCTATCAGTGTCCTTTTACTGATTTCACCAACTGTATCTTTGATCTTTGGATCTTTCCACATTTCTTTAAATGTGGTTTCCAAAATTGGACACAGTACTCAAAGTTTGATCCTGCCATTGCTTTATGACTTTCCTATCTCTACAAGCAAATGTCTTATAAATTATCAATAAGACACCATGGACTACCTTGCTGCCAGTCTACACAACATGGAAAGCTTTGTCTTCTTGGATAGTAACCTCCAAATATCTCTCTACCACTTCTTTAACTAATCTCCTAATGTGTATAATCAGTGTTTCTCAAATGTTTTTGCTAGTGGACCCCCTTTTTGCTTCAAAAAATAACCACAGATCCTGATATCCTTCTCACATAAATATAAGGTGCCCAGATGATAGGTATCCAATATTAAAAATTTGTCTCTGAACTGATTTTTTTTATAAACTATCACTATCTGGGTATACATTCAATCATATCCCATAGACTACTAGGCAGAAGAACAATGAATGGTGTTGTTTCTTCATCTCGCAAAGTCCTTAAAGTTGGGTGTGATTATAGACAACTGAATTCTCATGTTGGATGCAACGTTCAGTCTGTAATGATATTTAAATTTTGTTGCTGTATACCTTGAAAGTTCAGCTTCTCATAGATAAGCTGTGGGAAAAGGAAGAAGTTTGAGCACTTTATATTTAGACACTTGCAGATATTCTTGAAGAAGACCACACCAAAATTCAACCAGAGAAATCTCACTGAATTTCTGCTTCAAGCTGATATCAGATGTAGAATCTCTCAAACACTCATAATTTTGCATAGACATGCCATCCAGTTTCTTTAAACACAAAATGGATTTTGGATCCCTGTAGCGTCATCGGCAGAAGATGGGAGGTATTTCTAAAACACCTGTTGCAAACGAATTAAATATTGGATGATGTTGCCATATGTAGTTTCTATCAAAAAGTCATTCAGAGTTGGAAAGAATTCATACTGCCCTTTTTCTACGCACCTCTTCCAAAATTCAAGTTTACATTGAAAAGACACAATTCTGTCCCTTGTTGTGAATATTGACACACTCATTCCTTGACATTAATTCAGTTTTAGATTTAGTTCAGTTAATTCTTGTAAAAATGTCTGCTGAGTATGCCAGTTTCTGCAGCCAAGATGTATTTACCAAACAGTTAGAAAGATAAAATGGGTGATCAATAAAAAAAAGAATTAATTTCTAAGCAAACTTCAACAAGAACTTTTCCCCTAGAAAGCCTTATTTCTCTATGAAGCAGCGGCATTGTGTGTTCACTGCCAGTTTCTTCACTCTGCTGTAAGTGGTCTAGATTTAATGTGGTTCACTAGATTTACAGCATCATCCAACAGTGTTTAGGTCTCTTTCCATCGTTTTGGTGACAAGCGCTTGTCAGTGGAGCACCCAGTGACTACTCAAACAAGATGCCGCCAACTCTGATACGCACCATCATCCCTGCTGTTTTTCCTATCATTGCTCTGGCCCCATCAGTGCACACATCAACATACTTTTTCAAATTGATTTCATGTTCTATCATGTAACTATTTATGACGTTATACATTTCTTCTCCAGTCGTGTGACTTTCAAGAGATTTAAAGAGCAGTAAATCTTCTTTGATTTTGTTCTGGAACAGGTAATGTGCAAATACAAGTAATATTGCTAGCCCTGATATGTCTGTTGATTTGTCAAGTTTTAACAAAAAAGCAAAGATGGATTTAAGTTGTAACACCAATTGTTTTTTTATCTGCTGACAGATCCTGAATCTGTGAGCAGATAAAAACAGTATTATTAGATAATTGAACTGGTTTAAGTTTCTTTTTCAATTGTTCACCAAGCACATAAGTTGCTATTTCCACCACACATGACTTAATTAGGGTTTCTGTAATTTTATGGGCTTCTCCTGCAAGTGCAATATGGTAACTTATTCTGTAGGAAGCCTCAGTAGCATTTCCATTATCAGTTTTTGAACTTTTCACCATGAAGCTCTGACAGTTTGTTAATGCCTCAAGCTTATGCTTGAAAAAACTTATATCTTTGTCTTTATTCAGGATGATTAGTATCACAATGTCTACGAAGTTTGGCAGGTAAAATAGAAATGTTTGATAACACTTTGTTGCACAAGGCACATAAGACATCAGGGGCAAGTTCGCCACCTGTATATGCAAAACCCAAAGACAAATAGGTATCATTGTACTTCCATATATTATTACTTTCTGCAGTTCTAGAACTGCCAATATTGGATGGTGATGTAAAACGTTGAGATAACATTGGCTACATCTGTACTTATTGTAGCAGTACTTGATTGTTTACTTAAACAACGCCTTTTTAGCCACTGATCCATGATAAATAAAAACAAATTAACATTTAAATTACTGCACGTTATTTCACTGACACTACTGTAGCTAATAAAAATAACTATTTCACTTCCCTTGTAATTATGTTAATGCTAAATGAACTACAACTAAACAACTAGTGATCCATTGTGGTGGAAGTCACAGCTAGAGACTACTATAGCAACAGATTATAGTAGTAGGTGCAACAATGCAAGTTTGTTAATTTAACATGCATATTTTTTGTTCTGCATTCACATGCAACATACTTTTAATCAGATGGTCATGAATATATATTAGTAGCATATGTAATAATGCATTGCATTGTTATGTATTGATTTGACCTTAATTAAACTGATTGTCACTTGCTTCAGGGGGTTTCTTAACTAGATATTCTAGTGTTCATGCAAAATAAACATATCACCAATTATGAAGTTTTGTGATTATTTTGAACAAAACATTCCTTTAATTAAAAAAAATAAGTAAACCTACAGTCATTACAGAAGTGTATCCACGGATCCTATGGAGCACAGTTTGGGAACCAATGGTATGTCATTTTTGGTACTGCTGTTTTCCAAATACAAAACCTTGCGCTTCTCAGCTTTGAAACGACTACCACTTTTCGGACCATCCCTGAAGCCTCTCCAAATAATTCTGAAGCAGTCCTGCATGGCATTGATCATTCTCCCAATCTTGATATCGTCTGAAAATTTTGACCTCACTCCCTTAATTTTCTGTGATTATCATGCTACTTTTATTTATTTTTTTTGTAAACTAAAAACTCATTAAAGGAAGTATTTTACAGTGAAACAAAACTTATGACAGCTTTGATGTGCAATCAGGGAACTTTCAAAAAAAGGACTCAAAGTTTTTTGCATTTATATAACTGGAAAAAAAAGTGTAAATAGCACAAGATAATGACCCTTGGTTATTTATACTTTTTTTGTTTTTTTGTAAAATTTAATGCATAATTATATATAAATATTATATACACTGGTGTTCAAATAAAGTGCATCACCTAGGAATTTCACATTTCTAACCCTTTTTCACAATGGTATGTTACATTAATGTCTAGCATCACAAATAGAAATATAAACAAAAGATGTTTATTAATAGTTAAGGCAAAGCTAAGTAATATTTGATAGTTGCTCTCAAAATATTCCAAAATGAGCATTTGCAACCTTTATACACCAGTTTTGGTAAACACGACAATTATGGCTGAAATGTTATCAGAAACCCTCAGTTTGCTTCAGTTTATCATTTTAAATGGAAAACAAAATGAAGAGTTCACCAGGTGCAAACTAATATTTAGTTGAACCGCCTCTGGCCCTGATGATAGCCAGCGGCATGCTGTTGAGTTAAGTCATTGACAAGATCAGTTTCTGAAGATAATCAACTGAATGGGTCTTGGTTCCAAACATGAATTATGGCTTGCTGGAGTTCACGAAGGGTCTTTGGTTTCTTTCTGGCAAATGCAGATTCCACACGATGCCAACAGTTCTCTATAGGTTCCTTTCTGGGCTGTTTCCTGGCCAGCTAACAGTTGTAATGGACCGTTCTTCCAACCATTTTTTCACCTGTAACAAATGTTAACACATTACTGTCAAACCTCTAATGCGGAAATGAAGCTGAAGTAACTATAGAAGTGCCTACATACACTTTTCGCCCAATGACAAGGGACAGAGTTGTCCTGAAAGATGCAGCTACTTGGCAGGTTGAAATGGTCTCTAATGGCTGGCAGCAGTTTGCTTCCAATATAGCTAGGTATCCATTGGCATTTACAGAACCTTTTATAAACTGCAGGTGACCTACTCTGCAATAAGAAATGCACCCCCATATCATTTGGCTGGTAGGGAATTTCATCGTAGACACCATACAGTCTGGATGGTATTCTTTACCACATCTATAGCAAATTATTTGTCTCCCATCAGAGCCATGCAGGTTGAATTTCTTCTCATCCAAGAAAATAACTGACTTTCACTGCTCGGGGGTCCATTTGACATGCTCCTTACACCAAATTAATTGGGCCTTTTTCATTTATTGTGTGGGGAGTCCATTTTTGAAGAGGCATCTTCTGACTGTTACTGCACTTACTACTACCCTTGTATGTTCTTCCCATTCTCTTTTCTGCTCAGACGAAGAAGGTTTATGGTTTTTAAGGCATATGCGCTTGGAAATGCAGTCCTGTTTTGGCACAAAGACTCATTTGTGTCCAGTTCCTTTTTTCCTATCAGCAGAACCAGTATTCTTGAGTTTGGAAAGAAATCTACTCACTGTCGACTGATTACAAGACACTCTATAAGCAATATGATGGGAAGAACATCCTTCCTTCACGTAAAGCAACAATAACACTTTTTTTCGTGGCATCAACTGCACATAACTGTCCATCCTGACACAAGCAAGGAATGACTGCAACTCTTGCAGAGTGTGCTTATATAGCTGATGCAATATTACATCATCCCTTATGTGTGTCAATCTTATCTGATGCAATTCGTAAGAAATATTGCCTTATACTTACGTTATTCGGACAACAATTACAATTTTAAGGAGTGATGCACTTTCTTTGAACACCAGTGTATGTCTAGTCATTAAACTTTCTTCCTACATTGTAATTCTAATTTGCAAATTAAATTGATTAAAGTAATTTAGAAAATTAGTTGGCTTTAATTTTTATGGTGTTGAAATTACTATTTAGAATTTGGTTTTAAATGCTATTTCCATTGTTTAAATCTAGAAATTTGAGATTGTTTTCCTGTGTTTTGTGTGAAGAGAGTTTAGGCCTGAGTAGCTGTGTTCAGGAGCACGAGTGCAATAGCACACACTCTTTGAGTGGACCAGGGTTCAAACCTATGACTGCTAAATATTATTAACATTTGTATTGATTGATTTATTGTAAACTCCACTGACCTGGTGTTCATACCAGAGTATAACCAAGAAAAAAATTTTTTTTATTTATTTATTATTATTATTATTATTATTATTATTTTATTTATTATTTATTTTTTTTTTTTTCACATTTGATGTATGTTAAAGGTCTAAACCTTTAACATGGGTTATTTTGATTTAATTAAATTAATTCTTAGAAAGATTGATGACAATAATACATAGCTTGTATGTAAATAAACTATGTATTTATCCTGTTTGATATGGGTAATTATAAGTGATGATACCTTCAGAAGTAAAATGCAGGGAATAATCTGTTGTATATATTTACATCAGTTGTGTTCACCACTATTTTGTACTTTTGATTGATAAAAAGAATATTTTCCTTGGAAAATACATAAAATGTGAATAAAATATTAGTTTTCACCATTGTCATGCACTGCTGCATTCCCACTGGTGGTAATTTACTGAAGTGAGATCATTACAAAATGCATGGATAGACATTACCACTACATGAGGTAATGCAGAAATCAAGCTGAAGTAACTACAGAAGTGCATACTTACACTTTTCGCCCAATGACAAGGGGCAGAGTTGTCCTGAAAGATGCAGCTACTTGGCATGTTGATGAACAAAAGAAAGAGCTGAAACAAACTATTTAGCAAGGCAGCTTTATGAGAACTGTAGAGATATTTGTTTTACATCTTGAATGCTGTGTTTCAGTGTGAGATATATTGATAGAGATGTCTTGTTTTTAGGAATGCAGCACAAGGACACATGTACTTGCTTTCATTTCAAAACAGTCTCTACTGCAGATCACAGCATACCCGTATAGCGCAAGTATTTTATTCAGTGTAAATGTAAATATACTGCTGTAGTTGCCATTGCATTAAAATAGTTTCTAGTGTCATCTACTCCATTCTGTTCCTGAAAACCTGTAAATATAACTTTGTAACGATTTTTACAGTTGAAAGACCATTCCAATCATATGGGAACAGTGCAAGGAATCAGACTGCTGTAAATTAAATAATATAGCAATCTTGGAGAATAGTCTCTAGGTAAAATTGCTGAAGCTGAGCAAAGGTAAGGCTCCAAGAGTGGACCATATACACTGAGTGATCACTGAATTATGACCACCCCTATGAAAACTGAATGTGACCCGTTGACCATGTGAGGTACGAGAGTGTGCAGTTAGTCAACCTATGTAGCATAGATGAGGTGTCAGTGGTTCAGTAGGTAGTAAAATTCCGAGTGTGATGGGTAAAAGGAAGGATTTATCGGACTTTGAAAAAGGACAGATTGTGGGAGTTCGATGAGCTGGTGCATCGATTTCCCAAACAGCCGAACTGGTGGGCTGTTTGAGAGCTGCCGTTGTTAAAGTGTACCAAGACTAG
This sequence comes from Mastigoproctus giganteus, assembly GCF_048544385.1. NCBI lineage: Eukaryota > Metazoa > Arthropoda > Arachnida > Uropygi > Thelyphonidae > Mastigoproctus > Mastigoproctus giganteus. Next base: position 165,121,961 of record NC_143580.1, on the reverse strand, counting down.
CATCAAAAATGACCTGACGGCAAAACTGCAAAGGTCAGCAAGAGGTTGACATTAGAGGTTAGCACTGGGTCTGATGACTCGTACAGGCGAATAGGTGCAGAACTGTTGAAGAGATGACTACTCAATACAACGTGGGCAAACTAAGAACAATATCTGGCATGACCATGCATTGCACGCTCACACGCATGGGCTATACCAGCAGACAACCCCTATGGCATCCTCTTCTAACCAAGGTTCATCGGCGTAAAAGACTCGCCTGGTGCAAAGAGCATGCAAGTTGGACCTTAGAAGACTGGAAGAAGGTGTGCTGGTCAGATGAGTCACTTTATTTACTCCACACCATGGATGGTTGTGTACAGATTTGGGTCAACAACATGGGGCTCTTGATCCATCATGCATGGTATCAAAAATGCAGGCCGGTGGAGGTGGTTGTATGGTGTGGGGCATATTTCACTTGCAGGAACTTGGACCCCTGGTACATGTGGAACAACGTATCACTGGTCTCCGCTATTGTCAACTGCTTGGTTGGCTATAACTCCCGGACGCTTCCGACATCTTGTTGAATCAATGCCAAGTTGGATAGTTGCTGTACTGAGGGCAAAAGGAGGACCTACGAAGTATTAGGGAGGTAGTCATAATTCAGTGATCACTCAGTGTATATATCATGTTAGACAAAAAAAGTAAAATTTATTAAAGTTTGCTGATGATTTAAAGGTTGGAAGGATGTCAGTGAAATGAACCAGGCCATTTTGTTTCAAAATTGATTGGCACAAATGGTAACTGCAGTTTGATGCTTCCTAATGTAATATTTATGTTAAGTTCTGAGGGAAAAAGAATCCCGAAGTTACTTATAAGCTGGAGGGGTGGGATGTTTAGGTGGTCTTGGGTGGGGGTTATAATTCAATCAGACATGAAATTTTTTCTGTTTAATTTTCTACGTAGTGTAAGCAAGTGGTGAGGAAAGCACATTGTATGCTGTCTATGATATAACAAGTCTTTCACAAGTAGGGAAAAGTATATCATTCCTCTTTATATGACAAATAGTAAGACTGAATTTTGATTACGTTCAGATCTGAAGGCTACACTTGAAATGGTTCAAAGAAGAGCAACCAGATTGGTAAGAGAATATAAGAGACTGGTAATTGATATCCAAATGAAGAATAGTTTAAAAGGTGTAAACTGCAAAGCTTGCAACTAGGGTGGCTATTTCATAGAGGTATATAAAGCCTTGAAAGGAATCAGTAAAATGAATGAGATAGGTGTATTTTCAATGGTAGAATAGAGAAGGGGGGGGGGACAAATACAAAATTAAGGGAGTAACAGAAAGTTGGTTCTCATGAAGTTTACTTTTGGGAAAAGTATTGTAAATCATTGGAATAAATTGCCTGTCACAGTACCACTCTACCAAACTCTTGAGGTGGAGAGTAGTAAAGTTTGTAAAGTTCAAAGCGGAATTGGATAGACCCATTTTAGCGACAGGGGTGATATGAGTGAAATTAATTCCCCCCCCCTTTTTTTTTTCATTTTACAGATGAAGAAATGCCCACTTCCTTGTATCATTTTTCCATTTATAATACATACTAAAAGGTGAATGTGTTTTTATCACATTGGGAATGTTAATGCGATCATTAGTAGATTGTGAGACATTTCTCACTGGAATGGAAAAGTACTAACTTTTCACTTCAGTGGTGGGAACGATCATGAACTCATTGATTAAGGACATGATAAAGAACCATGTTGATGGGAATGGCTTAATTGAGATCAGGTTGTTAGGGGGGGGGGGGCTTGCCTGACCAGCCTAGTTAATTATTCTGAGTTAATTTGAAACAACTTTCATATTTTGACACAGTTCTCTGTGAAAGGCTATTATATAAACCAGAGCAGATTGGTTTACTGATAAGATCCTTTGTTTGATCAAGGGGTCTATTAAAAAATAGATGATGATGAGTAATCGTAAATGAACATTCCTCAGTGCGGATCAACATATCAAGTGGAGTCCCTCAGCGATCGGTATTATTATTAGTAGTAGTAGTGGCATATGATGCAAGAAAGCAATCTTATAAAGCATCAGCTGAGAAAGAAAAGAAAAGAGGGTGTGAAATGAACCCTTCCACATCACTGTTTCATCCACCTCTAATAATTTGTGTAGTTCTTCCTTGAATTTATTCAAACTGCTCGCTTTCACAACACCTTAAAAGTTTGTTCTAACAATCAACCATCCACTGGCTCAGCTCATCTATCCTGCAAACATCCTTCCTCAATTTGAATTTATGCTCCCCTTGTGTGTGTAGTCTGAGCAAGAACAAGAATGTCATCTGCATTGAGCTTCTCAATCTATTCAAAACCATAAACATCTCAATCAGACCACCTTGCAGGTGCCTAGTCTCCAGATAGTGCAATTTGCAGAACTGAAGTCTGTCTTGGTAAGATCACCTTTTTCTTCCCTTCACCATTCTCATTGCCCTTCTTTGCACTCATTCCAGCAGATCTACATCCTTCCTAAAGTATATGATGATGTAGATAAAATTAGTATGATGATGATGTAGATAAAATTAGGACCACTTCTACTTGTCTTCCTTAATGACATTGATGGAGTGCAATTAACTTAAAGTTTGCATGATATAAAGGTAGGAAGGGATGTTTAACAACCAGAAGCAGGCTGTCTTTTTGCTTCAAAATGACTTAAGATAGGTTGAACAAATGGTCTGACATTAGCCATCTTTCTAAATATATTATCACCTAGACATCTTTCTGAATATAATAACAACTAGACATCTTTCTAAACATAATGCTTCTAAATATAAGGATTAGCACCTGGAGAACAGACATGCAGGAGTTACTTATAAGTTAAGGCCATGGTTCCCAAACTGTGCGCTGCAGCGAACTCACAGGGGCGCCACAGGATATTTTAAATTTTCAAGGGAAAATATTAGTAAGTAATTGTGGTTATTTTAGAATGAAATAAAAATATTATTTTTTCTTTCAATTTATGTGTATTATTTTTCAAGCGGTTACTAAGTTGTTAGGACATAACTACTTATTAAGTTGTTTGGACTTAACTACTTAATAAACGGAACTGTTAGGTATTTCTTTTGGCATAGGGGCACCGTGAAAAAATTACTGAGACACTAAGGAACCTGTGAACTGCGAAAGTTTGAGAACCTCTGAGCTAAGGGAAAAGAAGTTAAAATGGTTGAAGACAAAAAATACTTATGGATTTATGATTCAGAGAGACATGAAATTTTCAATGCAGTTGTAAACAAGTGGTTAGAAAGGAATATGGTGTCCTGTTTCTGATATGTAGGATGTCATTGCCCTTTATATAACATCTCAGTGGGTGGATAAGATTGAGGTATATTAAGACCCCTGAAGGGAATCAGTGAAATGAACAAGATAGGTATATATATATTTTTTACCAGTAGGAAAAATTGAACTAGAGTTCATAAATATAAAGTTTTGGGGAGTAATAACAGAAGGTAGGATCTTATAAAATTTACCTTCAGGCAGTTGTATTGTAGATCACTGTGTTAGGCTGTAATGCAAGTGAATTTCAGAACTGGTATTCCTGTTATTAAAGCTGTTTCTCTCCAGCTTAGCCACTGTAATTATGTTAGTTTAAGAACTTAATATGTACACAAATTGTTAATGTTGTATTTCAATCCATTTAGTTTGATTTGTGAGAATGGCATAACACCTAACACCATTAAGGAACAAATTCACTTGGTAATAATATCAAGTTTAAAGGAATACTGTTGTGATGATGTTAGTGCAGGCAACCCCCGTATAACACGGTTTCGCTCTAACACGATTGATAGTGCAGCAATCCTCACACAACACTGTTTGAGAATTGCTGGAAATATCGCATAACACGGTATTTTTTGAGCTTTTGTGCTGGGAAAACCCTGCTATTATGTTAGATGTAATTTTCAATGTTTCTATTCCTGTTTGTGAATCCCTGCTGTTGACTCGCTAGTTGTTATTGCCTTCATGATATTTTTCTGAAGCACATTTCTGGAGGTCACTACCATAAAGCAGTAAAAACAATTTGCAGTTTCCAGTTTATTGGTCTTTTTTTGTTACTGCAATCAATTATAATCGGATAGTAAACTCAATCTTCTTGCGTTTGTGATAGTATCGACAGCTGGAATTGTGTGGGTTTTCATGTTATTATGGTGAAGTGTGTTTCCCCTTCCATGAAATATTCAATCATATAAAAAACAAAACACAAAAAATCATTAAAAAAAAGGGAAACAGAAAATAGGAAAGGTTACAAATTTTGAATATTACAGTTATAATTACCAATTTACAAATTACTATTCTAAAAGTATTAAGTTGCCATTACAAAAGAAAACATTAAATATAAGGTAAATACAAAGACATTAAATTCTTATCTGCCAGCAGTTAATTTAAGTGAGTGATTAACAACATTAGCCAATAGAATAGTGCCAAATTTTTATTCTGGATCCGGGGTTTCTTGTGTAGTGGGAGCGTGGGGTGAACTTTACTCCCATAATCTGGACATCTTTATCAGACTGTCTACCTCGGCCACTATTGAAGGCAATTCTTTCCAGTAATCTACAGTTCAGGATCATTAGCATTAGTAGAGGCATATGATGCAAGAAAGCAAGCTTATGCAGCATCAGCCAAAAAAAAAAAAATCCACTTCACCCCTCCGCTCATTCGAAATACCTGTCCAGCTTAGCCTTAAATTTATTTAGGCTATCAACTTCCACAACAAGGGATGGAAGTCTGTTCCACCAACCAACTACCCGCTGGCTAAAGGCAAATTTCCGCACATCTATCCTACATCTGTCTTTCCTCAATTTGAATTTATGCCCTCTCAGGTGTTTATTCTGAGCAAGAGGAAGAGGCGCCTCTGTAGCCAGGTGGGAAGGAACAGCAGTGCGTAGCACACACCTTGATTAGACCGGGGGGGGTCGAACCCTCGGTCTAATCAAGGTGTGTGCTACGCACAAGGTGGTGGGCATGCACAAAGTGCATGCCCACCACCAAATACGGAGGATGCGGAAAGGTCAGGGAATGACCACCGCATATCCCGGAGCAATATGGCCTTAGTTGCTAATGCTCCTAAAAAAAAACCAAAAACAACAAACAACAAGAGGAAGAATCCCATTGGCATTGGATTTGCTCAAAGATTTCAAATCCTTAAATACCTCAGTCAGATCAGTTTGCAGAAATAAAGCTTTTATTAGTAAGAGCATCCCTTTATTTTCCTCACCAACCTTGTTGCCCTTTTCTGAACCTGTTCCAGACACTTTACATCCTTCCTAAAATCAGAACTCCAGACCTGTATGCTGCACCCAAGATGTGATGTGACCATTGTCTTATACAATGGGATATTCACCCGCTAGCAAAACTAGTATATCATTGACAGAACCCCATGTACTGTCCTGGCAGCCTGTCTACACTGCTCATCAACTTCATATCAGACTTCATAATTACCTCTACGTCCTTTTCATATTCTACCACTGCAAATGTAGTATCACATGGTTGATATGTTAATGTGGGATTACTGCTGCCTATATGCAGTACCTCACATTTGTCAATGTTACACTACATTGCCATTTGCATGATTTTTCTAGACATCGTTGCAGGAGTATACCTTCATTACTGCCATTATTAACCCTACCAACCTTTGTATCATCTGCAAACTTAGACATTGAGCCTGATATACCCTCACCAATATCATTAATAAATACAGAAAACAATAATGGGCCCAGAACCCTGTGGGACCCAACCAAAGAGCAGTATCTATTGATAACCGCTCTGTCTTTTCCCATTTAACCAACCCTTTATCTGTAGTAGCAACTTTCCCTTAATACCACACTGCTCCAATTTGTGCAACAGTCTTTTATGTTCAACAGTATCAAAAGCCTTTCTGAAATCCAAGTGTACGATATCAAAATTATTTTTTTCATCTAGTTCCTTTGTCACTGCACCATAGTATCCAATCAAATTGATCAGATAAGATCTCCCCTTAAGAAACCATGCTATGACTGGAGTATAAATGCACTCCTAGATGGTCCTGCATTACTTCATTAACCAGTGACTCCATTATTTTTCCTGGACAAAAGTTAAGCTAACAGGTCTGTAATTACTTATGTCATCCTTTGATCCCCCTTTGTGGATTGGGACTGCATTTGCACATCTCCAGTTCACAGGATCTCCCCTGACTTCAGAGATGCTCTTATAATTATTGCTAATGGTTAGTTTATTGCCTTAGCTGCCTCCCTTAATATAATCTGGTAGATCCCAATTCACCTCGGGTTCCTTTTTTATGTTTAACTTCAAAAATTTATCTTCCACTTTCCTTTCAGATATCACAAAATTGTTTAGCACAATGTTAGAGTTCAATAAACGTTTCGCATCCCTCTCCCTAAAGAATTCTTCTTGTGTGAGTGTGGATGCAAAATACTTATTCTGCCTGCCGTCAGTTTGAGCAGGATCATCATCAGTTAAACAATTGACATCAAGTGGGCCAATGTGATTCAACTCCTCCTCCTACTGTTGATAAAAGTACAGAAGTGTTTGCTGCTTTTCTTGGCATTCTTTGTGGGAGATTTCTTGTTATCTGCCTTGGCATGCCCAGCCTCCTTTGTGACTTGATTGCAGACTAGTTTATATCTACCATAGACTTCTCTATCACCTGATAATTTATATGCCTCCCATGCATCTTTATTCTCTCCCACATGTCTCAATAGTTCATCTGACATCCATTTAGGTCCAAGCCTTGAACTATATTTCTTAGTTGGTAAGAAAAGCTTGGTAGCTTCTGTGATTATTTCCCTTATGAATGCATCTCATTTAGAATTTATTCTTGATAACAACATTAGTTGGTACCACTATATAGAAATTAAAAACTCTCTTCCCTTTAACCTTGATGGTAGTTAATCTTTAAGTAAATCCCACATCGATGCATTGTAATCACTGCCATCTGGTATTTCTTTTATCTGCAGATCATTATGCCTGAATTGCTCACTTGCTGCCTCTTACATGCTGCTGTAGAAAATGTCATCCAATAAATTAACAAAACCCTTGCTAGTGTGGCAGTGACTAACCTACCAGTCAGTATCTGGAAAGTTAAAATCCACCATTATAAGACATTCTGATATACTGGCTCACTATACCTCTGTACCTATATCTGTACAGTTGTTCGTTGAACTCATCAGAGTCATTCGTGCTCTCATTTTTGTTTTCCCAGTGCTTTTGTTGGAATGGATGTCAGCTTCTGCAGACCTATAGCACATTGCCGAACTTGATTGTATACAGTGGCTGTGCATTTTGGTACCTCATAGCAGGTTAGTTTTTGGAATAATTTTAAGTTTTCTTATTTAATACACTAAACTGTAGTTCATATATAGTTTGAATTCATATAGTCACATTGGTTAGTTTATTTTTGTATTCAGTTAAGTATTTATAAAGCTGCAGCTTAATATTCAGAAGACATTTGTTATCAATATTTTCGCAGGAACTTCGTAACCTTCATTTGTTAGCTTTAGTTTAGCTTATCTGGTAGTTAAAGTTTTGTCAACAGTTTCATTTCTGTAATATATTGTGAATTTAAATTTTGTAATCTTTCTGAAGTTTAAATTTTACGTTAATAATGGTACCTACAAGATTCACCTTTAATACAAAGTGCAAGGACATCATGACCCAGACGGAAATACTCAGAGACATTTCCGTTGTCAGTTATGAGTGTGTCATTTATATAGCCTGTGGCATGTATTCTAAGGTTGCTCTAGTGGACAAACCTAGCGCAACTGATGATTTTTTTTTTTCCCTTTGCACCCAATGTAAGAAGTGTACCGATCTCAAATTAGAACTTGGTGCATTATGAGAAGAATTTGAGTCCTGAAAAAAATGAATGCTTGCCCTAGAAACAAAAGTAATTGGGAGCTCATTGGGAACTTGTGTATCTTGTGGCCTGTCAAGTGATCCCCCCCCATTCAGGTCCCAGATAAGAACAGGCAAGTACATACCACTCTGGTTGAATGTGATCTAGTTTTATTGGGAGACAGCAAGAGCTCTTCAACTTCATTCAATTTGTTCCTAATGGATCACACATTTTGAAATAGCAGTTGGAATGAAGCTGTTCTCTTGACCTTGACGACGGATGTACACTGTCTGATCTGTCTGTGTGATGCATTGCCGGTTTTTGATTTGTTGAAACGATGACAGGGATCGTAAAATTCGGAGATAGAGATGCCGGAGATATTGAGTAGTTTTCAATCACCGTTCACTGTTGGGAGCCCCCTTTCCATAGGTATGTTAGGGCGAAATATGGAATTACCTTTTTGCTATGGCCAATCCCATGTAGAGCAGTTTGGTTGTTAGCTGGGAATAAATATACATCGTCTAGTCAGAGTCTGGACTGTTGTGGACACCTCTCAGGGGTATTTGAAGGTATTGTTTCTTTTTTGCTTTGTGTTTCATAAAATGGCCTTATGATGGTGCCGAGGGGCCATTTCCACCATGAGACGCGATGCATGTCACACATGCATCGCGTCTCATGGTGGAACCTTTGAGCATCTGTTGTAACATCATGAAATGCATCCATCTCGTACTCCATTGTTAATATTATGTCAAATAAATGTTTGCCACTAATTACTGTCTTGTGTCATTTCTGCTTCTTGTGCCTCTGCTACTACTTTCCCGTGACGTTTCTGGTTATGGGTTTCTATGCGATTCACATTCCTTTAGATGTTACCCACCTTCCCTAAATGTTTGTACCAATATTTTTGAGAAACCCTGTATAATTGGATGCACACAGTCAGCCACTGGGGCTTTACATTTGCTCAGTCTCAGTAGCTTTTCAGATAGGCATTTCTCTAATATTATTCTGTCACTTATTTTACAGTGGTTCACCTTAGCTTCACTGTTCTTCCTTGGCACTAATATGGTTTCAACGGTAAAGATAGTTGCAAGGCACCTGTTCATTCCATATTGATGACCTTTGGCTTGGATACTGTCCATTTTATGACAATGATCACTTCTTGCAGTCAGTTCCTGAACTTTCATATTTTTGATATTGCACAGATCCTTGTTGAGAACTAGATCAAGAACATTCAACCTCCGTGTACTTTATTTTAGTGAATATATGTCTATATGTTTAGATTGAATACTCAAAATTATGTCTATAGAGTGCGGTGTATATACATTTCAGACAGTTTTCAGTATGCTAAACATCACAGTGTAGTGTGGTTTCTATTTGTATTAATAGCCCCTGCATCCACTACCAGTCTTCAGATTCCTAAAATGTGAGATGTTCTTGAAATCTTAAAATTTAAAATATAAGTATTTAAACAAAGTTAGTCAAGATTACCAATCAAGATTAATATATCTTATGACCAGTTCAGCACTTCAGTATGCAATAGACAAACACAATACTTTAATAGTATTGAACTATTACACCACATACCCTCTAGTTAATACTTCTATAACAAGAGATTAATCCTTGTGTGCCCTAAAAAATTGCACACTGATACCTTGAAACATGAAATTCACCTGATCAGGTACATCCCTGAAAACAACCAATATCTTATTGGAACTTATCCCCCCCCCAACAAGAATGAATGAGTTGTTGCCCCCCAATTGAACTTGCAGGAAGTACTGTTGGGCTGCAAATTACAAAAAAAGGCAACAGACATGTCACTCATATCACATGTAGCACACATATCACATTATTGCATCTAATAGTTTATACAGTGTTTTATATATTATTTATATAAATAATAATGAGTTTTAAATATTGTTTAAACGAAATAGTTCTGTTGGAAAATTTGGTAATACAAATTACTTTCCAAGTCCACTTATACATAAAAGGTATTGGTTTTTGTATGTGAAAATTATGAATGACGCTATAAATATCCCTCATATGGATGGATTTCAGTTGGGGGGAAAAAATTTTGAAAGATGCGGCAAAAAAATTCTATATTTTTAAATGATTATGTTCAAATTCAATTGATACAGCATACTGCCCTCCCTCTTACCCCCAAAAAAAGAGTAGGGGTGATGTGAAATGTTAATTTTTCCCCCTAAAAACCTTCTTACAATTAGTAATCTAATTTAACTTGCACATCCTGAATACACATTTTGCTTTTCTAATACATACTTCTGTCATTTTTTTAATTTATAATTGATTTCAAAGTCAATATTTAAGCAAAACAAAGCAGAAATTACTACTTTTGTATGTTAGAAAAGATATTTGAGTAATGACTTTTTAAAATAATTTAAGCAGAATTCATTAGAATAAAAATTTATGTACAATAAAATGATTTGTGAACCCTCCGTGAACTTTGTTGTAATGAGATTTTACAATATATCTTTTGATTAAATATTCCATATTATATCTGTGCAATATATTGTGGCATATTTTTCACTAATATTAATATCCCTTCGTGTCTTTCAACCGTTATGTTTTGACTTGATAATAAAATTGTTCAGTGTTCTTTAATACAGTGGAGAAGGTAAGGTTCAAATTTCGTTAAGATTTAGTTGGGGGGGGGTAGCTTTTATGGCACTATAGTTAAAATAGATAGTTTAGCGCAAGGATTCATTTTTTTTTTTTTTTTTTTTTTTAAACTTGGGAATCTCTGGTTTTACTTACACAGTATACTGAATTTCATGACCTTAGTTGCCTCTCCATAAATACTTAAAGAAATCAACTAGTTTTATGAATATAATTATTTAATTATTTGTATTTGAAGAATACAAATAGTTATCACTCTACTTATTATTATCATTATATTTCATCACTGTACTTATTAATTTAATGGATGGAATCATTGGATAATAATAGGAGTTGGTTGGAAATAGGAAATGGTTCATGAATAATAGGAGTACCAGAAAAGTTTAATGGTCCAAATAAAAATTGTTTACTTTTGTAGTTTGTAATGTGGCAGATACATATTTGTATACAGTGCACCCCTACTTTATGATATTAATTGTTCCAGAGACACAATTGTATCATGAAATTATAATGTGAACCAATGGCACCTCCGTAGCCAGTTGGGCAGGAGCAGCAGTGGTCTAATCAAGATGCACACGCATCTTGATTAGACCGGGGTTCGAGCCCGTGACCACCAAATATGGAGGATGCAGAATGGTCAGGGAATGACCACCGCATATACCCGGAGCAATATGGCCTTAGTTGCTAATGCTCCTAAAAAAAAAAAAAAAAAAAAACCCCCAGTAAACCCAATAACACATTGTGTTTTTTTTTTTTTTTTTCTTTTGGTAATTCGTTCCAAGACCTCAGAAGTTGAAATTTTTGCTATATAACTAAGCTATTTATCTCTTTAAAAGGTTATTTTTATAATCGAAATTGTATTCGTTTTATATGGAATACTGTATTTAGTAAATTTGTGTCAAATAAGCACAGCACAAAAAATCACTTCAACTAAAGGATGCAAAAACAAAACACGAGGCCAACACATTTACAAACAGCCACTTATATAGAAACAAATTTCAAAAAACCAATTAAAATCATTAAAATGCACTACACTTTCATTGTTATCATATGTTCGGTTATAAGAATCAATTTTGAACACCTTTGTGATATTTTCAGGAGGTGACTACCATAAAACAATAAAGACAATTAGCAGTTTCCGGTTTGTTGGACTTTTCTGTTAGTGTAATCTATTAAGGTAGTAAATGCAATCTTGTTGCATTCGTGATAATATTGAAAGCTGGAATTATGTGGGTTTTTATGTTATTTTGGTGAAATGTGTTTCTCCTTCCATGAAATCTTCAATCATATAAAAAAAACAAAAATTTCAGTATCTTCTCTTCATTCCAATTTTTTAAGCTTCATAAACTTGTTACTCCATACCTCAACTTGCACATATCATGTTAGTTGCAATTTGTGCCTGTCGTGTTCTTTGTTAATAATTGCTTATCTTTACTGTTTTAAATTTTAGAACCAAAAAAAAAATATATGTCAGCAAACAGTTAGTCAATTAGTTAGGTGATCAATTAGTTAGTGCAGTGGTTTTCAACCAGGGTGCCAAGGTGTCGCAACAACATTCCAGGGGTGCCACGTAATTTGGGTTTAAGTTACTTAAACTTATTATTTTTTAATTTATATGTTTATTTCATTATAAAAAGGTGTACAGTATCTTTTTAATTTTGTTGTGATCTATAATTGATGTTTACTTAGTGCCTCTATATAAAGAATAAAATTATATACTATATATATATATATATATAATTTGGATTATGAAATGTAATTTTTATAATTATTTTATTACAATAAATATCATATAACATATATATTTTTTAATAACACACACACACACACACACACACACACACACACACACACACACACACACACACACACACACAATCAGATCTAACAGACAGAAAATTGAGTAGGGGTGCCATTTTTAAAAAACAGGTTGAAAACCACGGAGTTAGTGTATATGTACATATATCACAGTATTAATTAAGCTATGTATGTAAGTGTAAATTTATTAACTGGTAAGGTAATAAAGTGTAACTTCATGCTTTATATCTTTACTTTTACAGCCTCTGGATAATATTCCTCCTATTTTCGCTTATTAGAATTGCTGTTTAATAGAATTAAAATTCAATTCGCAAATGCGATCACAGTGATCGGCGCTTATTACATATCGTATAGTGAACGGTATTTTATTATGGAGCATCCATCGTAAAGTGATCATACAGAAAACCAGTCATAAAGCGGGTGTCTACTGTATATGTTAATTATCAGTTCATTAAATTACTGTATGTTCTGGGTGGCTTAAAAGGTGCCTGCAAAGTATAAATCTTTATTTCTCTATACAAAGGGTACTAGGAAAGTTTTGCAATATGACGCAACAATGAATCACAGGAAGCTGCTTGTTGCTGCATGTTGAGACATGTTCATACGTGCATAGTAGCCGCCGCGCCAAGTCGATGGGCTCAGTTATTCATTAGTAGTGAGAGTGTAAAGTGCTTACGATGGCATCGTGGTCACGAAATGAGATAAGGACGTTTTGCGGTATAATTTCGTGCGTGGTTTAACCATAGACCAGTGCTTAGAAGAAATGACTCTTGCACTAGATGATGATTGTCCACATCGTACAACGATATTCAGGTGGTATAGAGAATTCCAAAGGGGAAATTTCACTCTGGAGGATTCTGAGAGGCCGGGAAGGCCACGAACGTCAGTTACGGAGGAAAACGTTACTGCTGTGAGGAAAATGCTTGACGAAAACAGGCGAGTGACCTACCAACAGATAGAGGATACTTTGGGCCTCAATGCACCAGCAATTCGTTCGATTCTGCAAGATCATTTGCACGCGAAGAAACTTTGTTCTCTCTGGGTGCCAGCCGCATCAACTGACTGAAGAGCAGATGACACGACGTGTGACTTGGTGCCGGGAGATGTTAAAAAAGTTTGATAAGGGACAATCTCGGTATGTGAACAACATCGTGACAGGTGACGAGACTTGGCTGTACTATTACGATCTGCCGACCAAGGCTCAAAACAAAGTTTGGGTCTTTGATGATGACGACACACCCGTAATTGTCAGAAAATCCCGATCTGTAAAGAAGAAAATGATAGCTGTATTTTTCAAATCGAGTGGAATTGTGGAACGTGTCGTTTTGGACACGCAGAAGACAGTCACAGCTAAGTGGTATACTGAACAATGCCTGCCTAAAGTCATTGGATCTATGAAGAACCTGCGGCCAAAGTCAAGAATAGACACCTGGCACCTCCATCACGAAAATGCTCCAGCTCACCGCGCCAAAGCCTGCACCGAATATTTGACCACGACAGGACTGAAACTTCTCGAGCACCCTCCCTGCAGGCCAGACCTTGCTCCCTGCGACTTTGCACTGTTCCCGCATGTGAAAATGAAGCTAAAAGGGAGGCGGTTTTCCAGTGATGAGGACCTTCTACGGGCTTGGGACAATGAGTGTGCTGTACTCCCTAGTGAAACTTGGCAGAACTGGTTTAAAGATTGGTTTCGGAGGATGGAGAGGTGTATTGAATGTAGAGGAAATTACTTTGAAAAAATTAAATAAACAAAGCTGTATTGAAAACTTTCCTAGTACCCTTTGTAACTATCAAAAGTACAAAGTTTATTCAAATATTATGCAAATGAACTACTCACCGTATTTATATGATATTGTGTTTGATGTGGTATCCCCCTACTTCAATGACTTTCCTGAGCTTTACTCTAAAATTTGTTATGATGCTCTGGAGAACCTCGCTCAAAATATCAAAAAACATGCATGATGCTGAATTGATGATGAAGTTGTTCCAAAGTTCATGAGGTTGCACTGGTAAACTCTGTCTTTGACATATTCCCACAGAAAGAAGTCACATGGAGTGAGATCCAGAGAATGGGCAGGCCATTCAGTGCCACTTCCATAGTGCTTCTGATAGTCCAGAGCAATGACATTCTCCCAGAAATATCCATTCAAAAGGTCGAAAATGTGAATGATGGGGGGGGGGGGTCAGCCTCCATTTTGCATAAAGTAATGACCACTGAGGCCTTTACAAATTCTGAGCCTTGGAAACCCTGCAATAAGGGAATTATAGATGAGAGGTGATATTTTCCTTGATGACCATTGGGTCACAAATTCCACATGTGGAGAATGTACACCAAACAGTAACAGGCAGAGACTGTGACGTGGAGATTTTCAGAGACGGCTCTGCTTGTTTGCAAATCCATGAAGGGGAAAATGTGTCTTGTCAGAGAACCAGATTAGGCAGGGTCAATTTCTTCTTTTTCAGATATGTTCAGCTTATCATTAGCAAAGGCTAATCCTGCAATAGCATTGCCCTCTGTGAGTGGTTATCATGTTTATATTTTGTATGAAAACAAATGCAGGTCAGGCTTAAGGATGCACTGCAGACTGATGGACTTTTTTGGACTTCTCCCAAATGTTTCTCTCAGTTTTTGAATGTTCTTGTGGTTGATGACCAGCTATGTTGAGAGTAATCATCCAGAATGTATCCTATCTTCCAAAACTTCTAAACACTGTTGTTGGACACTCATCTCTAACAGAGTCTCTCCACTTTGTCTCATAGATGTACTGTTTCTGCTGCATGCCTTTTCTACAGACACTTCCATGGACACTGTTCTTCTGATTTGGCTACTATAATTCCCGCTCTCTCTTTAAAAACATTCCGAGCATGTGCCGCCACCAGCCAACGTCCATTTACTGTCCAACTTCAAACTCACAGAACCAAGTTTTCATCTTCCTCATTTATTCATTCAACTGCCGTTTTCTGGAACAACCTTCCTTTGTATGTATTACCTGAAAATTACAGTCTACAGAAGTTCAAGTCTAATGTCAAAAAATATCTTCTTTTGTCTTCTCAACCTCCAACCCGAGCACGGTACTAATTACTATAGGTTCTAATACCTCTCGTGTTCCTCAGTCTATTATAATAATTTGTTTATGTCCCTCTGTCCAGAAAGCCCTTTGAACTTGAATAACTCTGGAAAGTCATGCAATTATATGCAGTAATAGCATGGATTTGTTAAAGGGCAGTCTTATCTAACCAGTCTTATAGGTTACTGTGATGCAATTACCAGGAACTGAATGCAAAAGTTCAGGAACTGAATGCAAAAAATAATTTTGACATCATATACAGTGGATTCCGGTTATTTGGGCCACCGGTTAATCGGGACAGCTGTTTATTTGGAGCAAATCTTAAAAAAACAGAAACTAATCGAGAAAATAGCCAGGGTTTACTTTGCTTAATTGGGACCGCATGCTGTTTAATCGGGGGAGAAGACCCCAGCACTGGAGATTCCCCTACGATTGTCTCCGACGGTACCATGTGGTTCGGTCGAAATTCTGGAGGTCACAACCACGAAACCAGTTAGCAATCACCTGTTTATTGGGCTTTTCTGTTAGTGAAATCTATCATAAATGGACAGTAAACTCAATCTTACTGAATTTGCAATAATACCGACAGCTGGAATTCTGTGGGTTATTATGATGAAATGTGTTTACACTTCCATGAAATCTTCAATCATGTAAAAAAATTAATTTTCAGATCTTCTCTTCTTCCTATTTTTAAAGCCTTGTAACTCGTTACTCCGCTCTCACTTGCGCGTATCGTGTTACTTGCAATTTGTGTGTGCCGTGTTCTTTGTTATTGATTGTTTACCTTTTTACTGTTTTAAATTTTGACCCCCATCCACAAATATCAGTGAACAGAAATGTCAACTAGTTTGTATGTATGTATTACAGTACGTATTAATTATTCCGATTATCATGTATATTCTTCCAATTTTCACATATTTAATTTTTTAATTGGTAAGGTAATAAAGGGTAAACTTGTGCTTAATATATCTTTACTTTTATAGCCTGTGGATAATATTCCTCCTATTTTCTATAATTAGAATCGCTGTTTAATAGAATTAAAATTCAATTCACAAACAGGATCACAATGACCAGTGCTTACTGCACATCGTATAGTGAACGGTACTTTACTATGGTGACTCCATCGTAACGTGATTTGATTGTACAGTGAACCAATTGTAAAGGGGGGGGGGGGGGGTACATTGTATTTTTAACTATTTATGTGAAACTTCGGATAATTGGGGCAGCCACTTAATTGAGCCAAAATGCACTAGTCCCGATGTGTCCCAAATAACCAGAATGGACTGTACTTGGATTTCAGGGAGGCTTTTGATACTGTTTCACATAAAAGACTGCTGTACAAACTGGAGAAATGTGGTATTAAGGGCAAGTAGTAGTAGTAATAGTGGCATGTGATGCAAGAAAGCAAGCATATGAGCTTATGCAGCATCAGCCAAAAAAAAAAAAAAAAAAAATTTTTTTTTTTACACAACCATTCCCACTAAATGTTTGTCCAGTTCTTCCTTACATTCATTTAACCTATCAACTTCCACAACGACAGATTAAAGTTTGTTCCAACAATTAACCACCTGCTGGCTAAAGGCAAATTTCTGCACATCTGTTCTATCTTCTGAAAGTTCTAGACACTGTTGGACACTATCTTTTTTCATCTGTCTTTCCTCAATTTGAATTTATGCTCATTAGGTTCATAATCTGAACAAGTGGAAGAATCGCTTTACAGAAAAGTGGCCCCTCACATTTCGCCCCCAGTAGATAATGAGTAGGTTACAAAAATGTAAATACAGTCAACTCTCGATAACTCGAATTTTTATTGAAGTCCAAGCCCCTTTAGTGGAGATTGAACGTTAAACTCTCTCGATTACTCGAACTGAACTTCAGATAACTCTATCTTTTCCGAACAAATTTTCAAAATTACATTTGTGTACAAATTGTCATGTAGCTTTTAAACTAATTTCTCCCCTTTTGTATGTCTTCAGTGTTCTCTTTCCATTGTGAAAGGATTAACTGGAACTGTTAATCCTTTCACAATGGAAAGAATACATACTCGACCACGAGGGCGATAGTCACGTGGTTAGTGATGGACACGTGGGGGAGGAAACAGTGACTAATCTTATAGGAGTCTTTTCAGTAACAAGTTAATCTTGTTCTGATTTCTTTAAATTCAAACAAAAGTTCGTGCATCTGGCTCTCCTCACATTTCCTGGCACAGTGGACAGAGCCTAATTGCTGTTTTTGGCACCTCATTATCGGCGGTGCATCATGTGAACAAGCTGAGCGTTGAAGGCAGTGCAATATCTGCATATTATTTTTGCATCTTGATTAATTAATCCTGTGTATACAATGGCAAACTAAAGAACTAAAATGGTCTTGGGCAGGACACATAGCTTGAAGACATGATGACAGATGGACTAAGAAAATAACAGAATGGTACCCAAGAGGAGCTAGAAGAAAACCTGGAAGACAAAGGTGGAGATGGATAGATGAAATTCCTGAGTTTTTGGGTAGTAAATGGATAGCCAGTGCTCAAAACAGAAGGAACTGGAAAGTTTCTGGAGAGGCCTTCATCCTGCAGTGGATTGAAAATGGCTGATGATGATGATGATGATACAATGGCAAAAAGTGTTCCGTCATTAAGAGGCAAAAGAACATTGGTAGATGATGACAACCACATTTACGTGTTTTCAAAGGGAACTGTAGATGAACAACATGGAATTTGGGTTTGTGAAAAACGTTCCACCTGCAAAGGGTGTGTTTGGACAGAGGGTGGGCCCAGTTGTGAAAGTCATAACTGAACATAACCATGCAGCTCAAGCTGCAAGGTCGGAAGCGTTGCAATTGATTGGTGAAATACGGCAACATGCAACAACCACGAACGAGCGGCCACAGCAGATTGTTGCATTAGTAATTGCAGAGGCTCATGCCAATGTGACAGCATTACTTCCTAAAAAAGATTCAGTTAAACAAATCATTCGTCATGTTCAATGGAACAATGGTACTCCTGCTTTACTGAGCAATCTCCAGGACCTAGTAATTCCACAAAATTATCAAGAAATTATTATCGATTGCAATGTACAACAGTTTTTGATGTATGATTCTCAGCATGAACTGCTCCCGGGTCGTATGCTTATTTTTTCCACTAGTAACAATCTTCAGTTATTGGCGCGTAGCCAGGAGTGGTTTTCTGATGGAACTCTTAGCACAGTACCCACGCATTTCCAGCAGCTTTATACAATTCATGTGGTTCAATTCAATGCAGTTATTCCAGTGGTCTAAGTGCTTCTGCCAAACAAAACTCATGCCACATATGTCAAGTTGCTTCAAGAAGTTAAAAATCTACAACTGGATCCCCAATCCCAGCGACTTATTACAGATCTCGAGCAGAGTGCCATGCAAGCCTTCCAACAAAAATTTCCTGGTATTGTAAATACCGGTTGTTTTTTTTTCATCTTTCCCAAAGCATTTAGCAAAAGGTACAGAATGAAGGTTTAAAAGCCTGATATGAACAAGACCATGGATTTGCTCGTTGGATCCGAATGATTCCGGCATTGGCATTTATTCCTCCTGCTAACGTTATTCAAGCATTTGAAGATTTAGTTGAAGCTGATGACTTCCCCATTGAAGCTATGGTGATTGCAAACTACTTTGAAGATACATATATTGGAAGAAGACAATGGAGAGGCCGGCAATTACCCATTTTTCCCATCGAATTGTGGAATGTTTACACACGAACACTGAATGATCAGCAATGTACCAACAATGGCGTGGAGGAGTAGCACAGGGGATTTCAGGAAACTTGTGCTACTTTATTACCAAATATTTATCGATTCATTGATTCTTTAAAGAAACAACAAGGGCTGCACAATTTCAGAATTATACAACTAATTGCTGGTAATTCAGGCAATCAAAGAAACAAGAAGTATGCTGCAATTTCTGCTAGAATTAAAAGATTAGCCCAAGATTTTCAAAATCGTAATGTGATTGATTACCTTAGAGGCATTGCATACAACTTCGAGTTTTAAACAATAATAATGTGCATTTATTCTATTAAAACAAAATAAATAAGAATTATTAAAAAATTAGGCATATATTATTTACATTTTTGTAGCCTACTCATTACCTACTGGGGGCGAAATGTGCCGGAGGTGAAATGTGAGGGCCACTTTTCCGGATCCTGGAAGAATCCCATCAGAATTCAAGTGTGCTCAACCCATTCAAGGCCTTATACACCTCAATCAGATCACATTGCATGTGCCTAGTCTCCAGCTACTGCAGTTTGCAGAACTTAAGCCGCTCTTGGTAAGAGGATCCCTTCATTCCCCTTACCAATCTTGTTGCCCTTCTCTGTACATGCTTCAAGGAAATCTACATCCTTCCTAAAATGAGGCCTCCAGACCTGTACACAGTACTCAAGGCATTGCCTGACCATTGCCTTATACAGAGGGACAATCACCTCCTTTTCCCTTCTAGCAAAATTCCTATATATCATTGACAAAACCCCATGACCTGCCCTGGCAGCCTGTCTGCATTGCTCAGAGAACTTCATATCTGCCTGCACAATTACTCCCAGGTCTTTTTCATTTTCTACCAGCTTAAGTGTAGTACCACACAGTTAGTACTTTTCTCTGAGGTTGCTTCTACCCATATGCAATACAGTCAGTCCTCGTATAGCACGATAGTTGTGTTCCTAGAAACCCTCCTGCAATGCAAAATCGTGCAATATAAACAACAGGCCCTATGGGAAAAATAGGGTTAGGTGCCGACCACTCAAGATTGAACACATATTTGTAACCAAAACATTACCAAACACAATAAATAATCGTAAAAAAATACTTACGTGTTTTATTACGATTATTACGTAATAAAATATTGCTAATGCTTTTGCTTCTATCATAAGCAAACTTGTTTTTTCTTTGATTTTCTATCCAAACAGATGACAGCCGTTCCATCTCTTCCAATTCTTTCTGTCTTAATCTAATGGATTATAATTACACTTGGAGTTGTTCCTGCTATCAAAGTTGTTTTTATTTTCTCTGCATTCTTTGTAATTCTCGGCGTTGCCTCATTTAGGCCTGTACCACGTGCAATATCACATGGTCTTTCATTTCGCTCAAAGCATGTCACAATTTCATATTTTTTCTCTATCAACAGAGGCGGACTGGCCATAGCCTTACTGGGGAAACCCCTGTGGGCCAGAGGCCGGTGTGATTTTGGCCATAAACCATAGTATGAGGCCACTATAAATTTTCCCGGGTAAGAATTTTTGATCCAGTCCGCTTCTGTTTATCGATATTGCTTTTCTTTTTCTCTCTGAATCTGCAGTGTCTTCACCAGGACGCTTCCTTTTCACAACTTTTAAGTATTTTACTCATTTTTAGGGAATAAAGCACAATTACAAACTGAGGAGGCACGCTTGATGCACATAAACTAAGCTGCACACGTGTAGCAACTGAATAAACAACACCGTAAAGGCAGACATACACTATTAACACCTCACATTTTACTAAAGCACATTTCTAGGGGTTACTGCCATAAAACAATAAAAACAATTTCCAGGTGCGTTTCTGCTAGTGGAATCTGTTATAAACTGGTAGTAAACTCGATCTAATTGCATTTGCGATAATACCGATAGCTGGAATTGTGTGGATTTTTACCTTATTATGGTGAAATGTGTTTCCCCTTCACTGATATAAAACACATAAATATATTTTCAGAATCTTCTCTTCATTCCTATCGTATTGCATTCGGTTGTGGTGATTCTGCATTCGACTGGCATTTCTTGTAAACACAAAGGCAAATCGTGCATAAGCGAATTCGGTTCGTGTTATATAAGATATCGTTCCCCTATTTATAAATCGTGTATGATCGAATTCGTGTAATGTAAACACGTGTTATACGAGGACTGACTGTACTTTGCATTTGTTAATGTTAAACTTCAATTGCTACTTCTCGGCCCATCTTCCCAAATTTTCTAGATCCTGTTGCAGTAGCACACTGCCATTACCGTCATTAACAACCCTGCCAACACTTTGTATCATCCACAAACTTCGACACTAAGCCTGATATACCTTCATCAATATCATTGATAAATATATAAAACAAGAGTGGACCCAACACTGAACCCTGTGGGACTCCACTAATAACATTAATCCATGAAGAGCAGCACCCATTGATTACGACCCTTAATATCATTCTGCTCCAGTTTGTACAGTAGTCTTCCATGCACAACAATGTCAAAAGCTTTCCTGAAATCCAAGTATATGATATCAAAATTATTTTTTGCATCTAGTTCCTTTGTAACCACATCATAATATCCAATTTGTCAGACAAAACTTTCCCTTAACAAACCCATGCTGAATTATTGCTGCAGTCTTGTCTAGATGATCCTGCAATGCATTTTTAACCACTGACTCCATTATTTTACCTGGCACAGAAGTTTAACTGGTCTCTAATTAATCGTGTCACCCTTTGATCCCCCTTTGTGAATTGGGGATAAATTTGCACATCTCTAGTCCGTCGGGACCTCCCTTGAGTCCAAGAATGCTCTCATAATTATAGCTAAGAGCTTGCTTACTTCCTTTGCCACCTCCTTTAATATAACTGGATAGATCTCATCCACCCCAGGTGCCTTATGTTTAACTTCAACAATTTCTCCTCCACTTTGCTCTCAGTTATTACAGAAGCATTAGCTTTAGCATTAGTAGAGGCATATGATGCAAGAAAGCAAGCTTATTCAGCATCAGCCAAAAAAAAAAAAAAAAAAAAAACACACACCACTCCCATTTCACCCCTCCGTTCGCTCGAAATACCTGTCCAGTTGAGCCTTAAATTTGTTTAGGCTATCAACTTCAACAACAAGTGATGGAAGTCAGTTCCGCCAACCAACCACCCGCTGGCCAAAGGCAAATTTCCGCACATCTATCCGACATCCGTCCTTCCTCAATTTGAATTTATGCCCTCTGAGCTGATTATTCTGAGCAAGATGAAGAATCCCATTGGCATTGCGCATGCTCAAACCATTCAAAGTCTTATACACCTCTATCAGATCACCTCGCCGGTGCCTAGTCTCCAGACTCTGTAATTTTGGAAAACTTAAGCCTTTCTTCATAAGAGCAACCCTTTGTTCCATTCACTGATCTTGTTGCCCTTCTCTGTACCCGTTCCAGCAGCTCTACATCCTTCTTGAAATGAGGCCTCCAGACCTGTATACAGTACTCAAGATGTGGCCTAACCATTGCCTTATACAAGGGAATAATCACCTCCTTATCCCTGCTAGAAATATTCCTGTTTATCTTTTTTGACAAGACACCATGAGCTACTCTTGCAGCTCGTCTGCACTGCTCAGAGAACTTAATATCTGCCTGCACAATTACCCCCAGGTCCTTTTCATTATCCACCACTGTCAGTGTAGTACCGCAGAGTTGATACGTTGCTCTGGGGTTACTGTTTCCCATATCTAGTACTTCACATTTGTGAATGTTAAACTTCATTTGCCACCTCTCAGCCCATCTGTTCAACCTTTCCAGATCCTGTTGCAGCAGCCTAGCGTCAGTGGTGTCCTTAACAACCCTGCCAACCTTTGTATCATCTGCAAACTTGGACGTTAAACTTGATATCCCATCATCAATATCATTCATAAACACCAAAAACAACAACGGACCCAACACTGAACCCTGAGGAACTCCACTAATAACATTAGTCCACGTTGAGCAGTGTCCATTGATTACCACTCTCTGTCTTCTGCCACTCAACCATCCCCTTATCCATAGCAGCAATTTGTCTCCAATGCCACACTGCTCCAATTTGTGCAGCAGTCTTCCATGTGCAACAGTATCAAAAGCCTTTCTAAGATCCAAATATATAATATCAAAGTTATTCCCTGCATCCAGTTCTTTTGTGACTACATCATAGTATCCAATCAAATTGGTCAGGCAAGACCTGCCCTTAACAAAACCATGCTGCGTCTGAGCTATAACTGAATTCTTGTCTAGATGATCCTGCAGTGCTTCTTTAACCAGTGCCTCCATTAATTTACCTGGAACAGAAGTTAAACTAACAGGTCTATAATTACTTTTGTCAGCCTTTGATCCTCCTTTGTGAATTGGGGTTACATTTGCACATCTCCATTCTATGGGTGCCTCCCCTGAGTCCAAAGAAGCTCTCATAATTATGGCTAGGGGTTTGCTTACTTCCTTTGCTGCCTCCTTTAATATAACTGGATAGATCCCATCCACCCCAGGTGCCTTTTTTATGTTTATCCTCAACAATCTCTCCTCCACTTTCCTCTCAGTTATTACCAAATCATTCAGCTCACTGCCAATGTTTACTTTACCTAAATCATTCTCCTTCCTGAATAACTCCTCGTGCGTGAATGTAGATGCAAAATACTCGTTTAGATTGTTAGCCACCTGAGCAGGATCCTCAACTGTTGAACCATCAATATCCAGTGGACCAATCTGATTCATCCCTTTCCTTCTTGAGTTTAAATAGGTAAAGAACTCTTTTCTGTTTTTCTTTGCATCCTTTGCCAAGGATTTTTCGTAGTCTGCCTTTGCCTGCCTAATCCCCTTTGTGACTTGGTTACATACCAACTTATATCTATCATAGGCTTCCATGTCACCCATTAATTTGTATGTATCCCATGCATTTTTCTTCTCTGCCACATGTCTCATTAGTTCATCTGACAACCATTTAGGCCTAAACCTTGAACAATATTTCTTAGTTGGTATGTAAAGCCTGGTAGCCTCCAAGATTAGTTCCTTGAATGCTTCCCATTTTGAGTTTGCTGTTGGTAACATCATCAGTTGGTCCCGCTGTATAGAATTTAAATACTGTCTCAGACCATCATAGTCGCCTTTACGAAAACAAAGCACCCTTCTACAATTTGATAACCTTCTGGCATTTTCAATCCTTAACTCCTCATGTGTGAATGTAGATGCAAAATACTCATTCAGTTTGTTTGCTATCTGAGCAGGATCATAAACAGCTGAACCATTGATATCAACTGGACCAATCGGATTCATCCCCTTCCTTTTAGAGTTTATATAAGTAAAGAAATCCTTGCTCTTTTTCTTAGTATCCTTTGCCAAAGATTTCTCTTATTCTGCCTTTGCCTGCCTAACCTCCTTTGTGACTTGATTACAGACTAACTTATATCTGCCATAGGCTTCTGTGTCGCTTGATAATTTATATGCATCGTATGCATTTTTCTTCTCTGCCACGAGTCTCATTAGTTCATTTGACAACCATTTATGCCTAAACCTTGAACAATATTTCTTAATAGGTAAGAAACTTTTAGTAGCTTCCATGATTAAATCCTTGAATGCTTCCCAATTAGAATATGCTGTTGCTAACATCATCAGTTGAATCCCACTCTATAGAATTTAAAAACTGTCTGAGATCACTGGTAGCCACCTTTATGGAAGCAAAAACCCTTTCTTGTACCCCTAATGGTAATTTTGATTTTTTATGAAATCCCCAAACATGAAAGGTATCAAAACCTATAGTACTTAGTACCGTGCATGGGTTGAAGGAGAAGAATGGGGGGGGGGGGGTATGCTGGAAACTTTGTTCTAGAGACTAAACATGGGTTTAGTCTCTCCAATAAGCAAGGTGGTGGTATTGCACCGGTTGACGAGGGTCATTTTATAATGTTTATGCAAAATATTTATCTGCTATTTTACATTGCAGTGCATGAAACATGGGAATTAGATGACAACAGTTTCCCTAGAGAATTATATCCTTAAGTAAATCCCACATCAGTACACTGTGATCATTGCCACCAATGGTTCCTTTATCTGCAAATACAGGGACTGGTGACTGTCATCAGTCCCTGAAACCCCCAGCATCCATCACTCCAGGCCATTGCTTATTCTAATAGAAGTAGGGCAAGAATCAACTTCACCTCTGCCTGTGGCTACTTTTAACCTTTTAGTCTGTGAATCCCCCAAGCTAGCGGTTTTCTGACCCACCTAACACTACCTTTATAGCATCAGCAAATATTCTTGCAGCCTTTCTAATTCACTACCTTGATAGCATCAGCAAATATTCTTGCAGCCTTTCTAATTAAGCGTATCTCATCCCTGTAGAAGCAGTCTCTCCTGTTAACTGCTGTGAATAAAGGGATGGTTAATGGGAGAAGGCAGAGTAGTTATCAGTGGGCACCATCTTTCGTGGACTAATGCCATTAGCGGAGTTCCCCCAGGGTTCAGTCCTGAGCCCATTGTTGTTTTCAGTATTTATCAATTATATTGATGAAGGTATATCAGGCTTAAAGTCCAAGTTTGCTGATGATACGTTGGTTGGCAGGGTGGTTAACAACAGTCATCAGGGTGAGCTGTTGCAACAAGATATATGGGAAATTGGGTTTGATGGGCTGAGAAATGACAGCTGAAGTTCAACATTGACCCAATTTCAGGGTAGTGGAAAATGAAAAAGACCTGAAGGTAATAGTGCAGTCAGACATGAAATTCTCTGTTCAGTGCAGACATGCTGCCAGGACCTCTCACATGGTTTTGTCAATGATATACAGAAACCTTGCTAGCAGGGATAATGAGGTGATTATCCCTTTGTATAAGGCCATGGTTAGGCCACATCTTGAGTAATGTATACAGATCTGGAGGCCTCAGTTCAGGAAGAATGTAGATCTGCTGGAACAGGTGCAGAGAAGGGCAACCAAGCTGATGAAGCAGTGACCAAGAGGGTGCTCTTACCTAGAAAGGCTTCACCTGCGGGGAGATCTGATTGAGGTGTTTAAAGCCTTGAATTGATTAATTAAGGTGAATGTATACAGTACTCAAGATATGGCCTAACCATGGTCTTCTACAAGAGGATAATCACCTTATTGCTTCTAGAAATGTTTCTGTATGTCATTGACAAAACCCCACAAGCTGTTCTTGCAGCATGTCTGCAATGCTCAGAGAATTTCATATCTAACTGTGCAATTACCCTAAGGTCTTTTTCATTTCCACTACCTGAGTGTGGTACCACACAGTTGATAAATTACTCTGGGATTACTGTTACCCTTTGTCAATGTTAAACTTCAACTGCCATTTCTCAGTCCATCATCCTAATTTTTCTAGATCTTGTTGCATAGCATGCTCTCATTACTGTTGATAACTATCCTGTCAACTTTTGTATCATCTGCAAACTTAAACATTAAGCCTAACATACCTTTATCAATAATAAATACTGAAAACAAGAAGAGTTCCAGCACTGAACCCTGAGGTACTCACTAATAAATCTATGAAGAGCAGCACCCATTCATAACCACTCTTATTTTCTTCCACTTAACCATCCCTTTATCCATAGCATTAACTTGCCCTTAATGCCACATTGCTCCAGTTTGTACAGCAGTCTTTTATGTTCAACAGTATTAAAAGCCTTCCTGAAATCCAAATATACGATAACAAAGTTATTTTTTTGCATCTAGTTCCTTGGTCACTGCATCACAATAACTCATTAGATTGGTTAGAAATGACAGCCCCATAACAAATCCATACCGTGATTTCCCGATTTTTAAATCTCAAGAATTGGCTTAGCTGCCAATAAAACCAGCTTGCCATTTAAAGTTGGCATTTTTGCTCATTGACAATTACATATAGCAGTTTCCTGGTTCAGCTAATTTTTGTGCAATGATTGTAAGTTTTTTAATGGACAGTATAGTCATGTATAAAATTAACAAATTGCATTTTTATCTGACTCTCTCCCACTGACTCCTTAGCTAGCATCAAAGGGAGCCGAAGGAGAGGTTTTGTAATTACTTCGATATTAATCTTTACTTCTTCTCTGAAACATTATTGGTGAAATATTTCACATGTATTCCAGTTATGGATATTCACTGTTTCATGTGTATGACACCATTTTGTAATCCTCACATCACTTGCAACAAAATAAATAAAAAATAAATTCTATGGTTAATTGATTTGCATACTATTTGAATAAACTTGGTATTCACAATAGTTAAGGAGAAATAAAGATTTAAATTTGGTATATACCTTTTGTGGCATCTGGTATATTTTTATATATAGGGTGATTCACTACCAGTGCGACAAACTGGCAGGAGGTGTAGGGGGCACAAAGACAAATTGGAATCACATAGTATTGCAGGGTCCGAAATGCCTTCGTCATGCAGTAGAGGACGTTGAACAGGGGGTCGTGTGAACAGCGATCCCGCTGGAAGTCAGCATTTTCGAACCAGTTCCCGAGGCAGTAGGATGGACGAGTATTCAAACGTTGAACTGGCCGACATGCACCTCGCATATGGAGCTGTGGACTGTAACGTACGCGCCGCTCTGTGCTTGTACCAGGAACGTTTCCCGCACAGGCATGCTCCTCATCATACGATTTTCGCACGTGTGCACAGAAGGTTACGTGAGACTGGTTGTTTCACGAGAGGTACCATGAATCAAGAGCGAACGATGAGGATGCCAGACAATGAGGAGAATGTCCTACGTCTTGCAAAAGGCAATCTGAGTATGAGTACTCGAACGACAGGCCAACGATTGGGTATTTCCCAATCCACTGTATGAAGGATACTGTCAACAAACCAAATGAGTTCATACCATCTGCAATGCGTCCAATCATTGGAGCCTGCGGATTATCCACTCCGGAGGACTTTTGCTACTTGGTTTCTTCAACAGAAATGGTTCACAAATGCTGACTTCCAGCGGGATCGCTGTTCACGCAACCTCCCATTCAATGTCCTCTATCGCATGGCGAAGAAGGCATTTTGGACCCTGCAATGCTATGTGATTCTGATTCGTCTTTGTGCCCCCTACACCTACTGCAAGTTTGTCGCACTGGTAGTGAATCACCCATTAATATATACAGTGGATTCCGGTTATTTGGGCCACCGGTTAATCAGGGCAGCCGTTTATTTGGGGCAAATCTTAAAAAAACAAAAACCAATCGAGAAAATAGCCAGGGTTTACTTCGCTTAATTGGGACAAAATGCCGTTTAATCGGGGCAGGAGACCTCAGCACTGGAGATTACCCTACAATTGTCTCCGACCGTACCACGTAGTTCGGTCGGATTTTTGGAGGTCACAACCATAAAACAATAAAAACAATTAGCAGTCGCCTGTTTATTGAGCTTTTCTGTTAGTACAATCTATCATAAACGGACAGTAAACTCGATCTTATTGAATTTGCGATAATACCGGCAGCTGGAATTCTGTGGGTTATTATGGTAAAATGTGTTTACACTTCCATGGAATCTTCAATCATATAAAAAAAATAATTTTCAGAATCTTCTCTTCATTCCTATTTTTAAAGCTTCCTAATTTGTTACTCCGTTCTCACTTGCGCGTGTTGTGTTACTTGCAATTTGTGTGTGCCGTGTTCTTTGTTGTTGATTGCTTATCTTTTTACTGTTTTAAATTTCAGCCCCCACCAACAAATGTCAGTGAACAGAAATGTCAACTAGTTTAGTTAGTATGTACATATTACAGTACGTATTAATTATTCCGATTATCACGTAATTCTTCCGATTTTCACATATAATTTAATTTTTTAATTGGTAAGGTAATAAAGGTAAATTTGTGCTTAATATATCTTTACTTTTATAGCCTATGGATAATATTCCTCCTATTTCGCTAATTAGAATCGCTGTTTAATAGAATTAAAATTCAATTCACAAACGTGATCATAATGACCGGCGCTTACTGCACATCGTATAGTGAACGGTACTTTACTATTTTGAGTTCGTCGTAACGTGATTTGATTGTACAGTGAACTAATTGTAAAGGGGGGGGGGTAAAACTTCGGATAATTGGGGCAGCCGCTTAATCAGGCCAAAATGCACTAGTCCCGATGTGTCCCAAATAACCGGAATCGACTGTATATATATTATTTATTTATTTTTTTTTTTTGTGATGTTTTCAGATCTATAAGATATTATTTCTTTCTGTTAGAGATGAAGAAATGGAAGTAATGATAACAGAAGAACACCGTGTGCAACTTATTTCATCATTAAAAGAATCACTGTGTGCAGTTAGTGACCATGCCAATGAACGTTGTGCTAAACTTCTTGCTGCAAGAGCCAGAGTTAGTACTATCATTTTATGTATAATATAGTTAGAACTTAATTTGCTTTTTACGTGTTTTCATTTTACAAATGGAAAAATGCAAAATTTACTTCATTTTAGTTTACAAATTTTGTAATTGCCCTAAGACTATTTCTATTCCAGTATATAAGCAAAATTTTTGAATTTTGAGAGTAATTTCTTTTTGAAAATATTTATAAGCATACATCAAAAAATATAGTTAAAATTTTAAAATAAAAGCAGTACTTGAAGTGGAATAGGATGGCTCCAGTTTTTTCAGAAGGCCTATAAGCTATCACATTTCCTTTTTGTGAATTTTGACCTACAGTGCTTTTACATTTTCATGGAGTTATACCAGATTTCTTATTTTATCTATCGTCTCTCATTATTAGTAGTATGGCCTACAAGATGCAAGACAAAGTGATGGATAGCATTCAGGAAATATAGTCACATACTGAGGGGCAATATCTCAATTTGTCTGAAACATAAAATAATGAACCAATGTATACTACTCACCATGATTTATTAAAGTGAAACTTGGGCACTCACCAAAAGAAATTAAGAGAAGCTGAGAACTACACAGCGAAGAATGGAAGAATTATATTGGAAATCAGACAGTTAGATAAGAAGAGAAACAAATGGATTAGGCAGCAAACTCAAGTAAAGGACATTCTTATCAAAACTAAAGAACTAAAATGGTCTTGGGCAGGACACATAGCTTGAAGACATGATGACAGATGGACTAAGAGAATAACAGAATGGTACCCAAGAGGAGCTAGAAGAAAACCTGGAAGACAACGACAGAGATGGACAGATGAAATTCATGAGTTTGTGGGTAGTAAATGGATGGACATTGCACAAAACAGAAGGAACTGGAAAGTTTCTGGAGAGGCCTTCATCCTGCAGTGGATTGAAAATGGCTGATGATGAGTAATACGTATTCTGCTATATAGTTGTATCTTATACCTTAGCTATATCCTTAGCTAAATACAAAAGATATATGCCCAAAAAGTGGTTAAAACCTTCAAAATACTTATTTACGCTAACCAACCAAAATTCAGTAGACTCTTGATTTTCCGGGATAGATGGTAAAAAACAAATCCTGGATAATCAATTTCCCGGTTAATCCAAAAATACAAAAGTCCCCAACATATGTAAGAGATACGTTTCAGGACTTCTTACTTCGTTCAGTTTTACGTAACTCAAGAATGACTAATAATGTATTGCTACTATATTATTATTGACAAATCTGAATTCCGCACGATACTTGTTAATGTTTGGCCATTTTAATACATCCTTATTATAATGATTCCTTAGAGATTTAACAGATGCACCGTTTTCAAACTTTTGAATAATTTCAAGTTTTTGTTTAACTGAAAACGCAACTCTTTTGCGTTTACCCACCATTTTCGTGATTTCTAAACAAAAAAAAAAAAAAAAATTCCGACATCCCTGACAT
The DNA here is from genome assembly GCF_048544385.1 of Mastigoproctus giganteus. Taxonomy (NCBI): domain Eukaryota; kingdom Metazoa; phylum Arthropoda; class Arachnida; order Uropygi; family Thelyphonidae; genus Mastigoproctus; species Mastigoproctus giganteus. The sequence goes on along the minus strand of NC_143580.1, from coordinate 165,091,085 downwards.
AAATAACAAAACAAAATTTGTCCTTTTGCACTGCAATGGAACACAACAATCAACGTGACACACTAAAACAAACTAAACATTTGCTCTCTTTTTTCTTTCTTTTTTTTGAGCGGTGGGTGTGAAGACAGCGGGGATTGCAAGATAATACCTTAGGTGCACTAATCTCTCAATGACAACTTATAATGCAGCTTGTTGCTTATTTACAACTTGCAAAATATTTGTTTATACCTATTCTAGGTTATTACTTGAATTTTTGATTTCTGGTTGATTTTTTTTAATTTGGAGTTTTGAAGTGTCCCAGTTAATCGAGAGTCTGCTGTACTTGTTTATGCTAACCAACATTACTAAGCCTATTTAATCTATTTGTAAAACAAATTAATACATTAACTAATCAAAAATACGATAAAATTTCAAGGAAAACTTGTCGGCTTGCAGCAGCTACAGAAATCTACTTCCCAAGTGACACCTGGCGGCGGATCACCCTACTACCAACTGTGATTTCCAAGCTTGTTAATGACAGTAATGATAGTATGCTACCAGCAACAGGATCTGGAAAAGTTGAGCAGATAGGCTGAGAAGTGGCAACTGAAGTATAACATTGACAAATGTAATGTACTGCATATGGGTAGCTGTAACCCCCCCCCAGAGTAACGTATCAACTGGGTGGTACTACATTCAGGGTAGTGGAGAATGAAAAGGATCTGGAGTAATTGTGCAGTCAGATATGAGGTTTTCTCAGCAGTGCAGACAGGCTGCAAGAGTAGCTCGTGATGTCTTCTCAATGATATATAGGAATTTTGTTAGCAGGGATAAGAAGGTGTCCCTTTGTATAAGGTAATCATTGGGCCACATCTCTTACTGTATACAGGTCTGGAGGCCTCATTTTAGGAAAGATGTAGAGCTGCTGGAACAAGTACAAAGAAAGGCAATAAGATTGGTGAAGGGAACAAAGGGGTGCTCTTACCAAGAAAGGCTTAGGTTCTTTAAATTGCAGCATCTGGAGACTAGACACTTGGAAGGTGATCTAATTGAGGTGTAGCCTTGAATGGTTTGAGCAAGTTGAATGCTGATGGGATTTCTTCCTCTTGCTCAGATTACATTACTCAAATGCAAGGACATAAATTCAAATTGAGGAAAGAAAATTGTAGGATAGATGTGCAGAAATTTGCCTTTAGCCAGCGGGTGGTTGATAGTTGGAACAAACTTCAATTTGTTGTGGTGGAAGTCAACAAATTAAATAAGTTCAAGGCAGAACTAGACAAACGTTTGGAGTGAATGGATGGATGAAATGGGAAGGTTTTTTTTTTTTTTTTTTTTTTTTTGCTGTTGCCATATAAGCTTGCTTTCTTGCCTCATATGCCTCTGCTAATGCTAATAACCTGAGTAGGTGAATTCATTGTACATTTAAAAATGGTTAGTGCCTTAGATGTTTATATGTATAGCAGATTCCTCTGTTCCGGCAATGCCACAGTTTTGCAACTTGGACAGAACTGTGGATAAGGGTATTTGTCTCTAAGCTGAACATAAGTTAGAGCTTTAGGGCCAAGACTTACTGCTTGGTGTTCAGTGAGAATGGAAAGTCTCTACATGATTGAAACCAAATGCACGAGTTTTGATTTTAGCCAGAAGGAGCTTTTGTAAAATGACCCCTTTATACAAATTTTACATAAACTCTTCTTAGTTAAAATAAAAATTTGTATGTGTTATGTATGCTTAGTTTTGATCATGAATAGAGTATTTGCTGTCTCACCAAATACCAAAATTTGAATTTGCTGCATTGGCAAGAACAGAAAGTTTTCCACAATTAAAATTCAATACAGGTAATACATATGAATTTGATTTTATTTCAGCCATTTTGCTGAAAACACTGAATTTCCCACAGGAATTTTTTTAAAAATGTTGATAAGGAGGAAGTATTGGAAAAGATTGTTAACTTGATCGAGAAAAATATTAATGATGAGAGAGTGTATGAAAATTTTGCCCAAGGTCAACCTGAGCCCAGCAACACAACCAAAAAAAGTATTAGATGGAAATTATTAAGAACAAAGCACTTTAGCCTCTTTTTTTTTTTTTTTTTAAATGTAAACCCCAAACACGAGGTATTAGAACCAATGGTACTTAGTACCATGCTTGGGTTGGAGGTTGAGAAGATGAAAGAAGATATTTGTTGACATTGGACTTGAACTTCTGTAGACTGTAATTTTCAGGAAATACGCATGAAGGAAGGTTGTTCCAGAAATCGGCAATTGAATGAATAAACAAGGAAGATGAAAAACTGGTTCTGTGAGTTGAGTTTGAAGTTGAACAGTAAATAGATGTTGGCTGGTGGCAGCACATGTTCGGACTGTTTTGAAAGAGAGAGACCGGGAATTATAGAAGCCAATTCAGAAGAACAGTGCCCATGGAAGTATCTGTAGAAGAGGTATGCAGCAGAAACAGTACGTCTATGAGACAGCGAGTGGAGAGACTCTGTTAGAGGTGAATCATTAATTAACCTAACTGCCCTCTTCTGAATGGAATCAAGAAGCCTGAGAGAGGTTTTGGGGGCACCACCCCAGATATGGGAACAATATTTCATGGCAGAGCGGATTTGCGATTTATACAGAGTGAGCAGCTGTTTGGAAGAAAAGTAACGCCGAGAGCGAAAGAGAAAACCAAGTTTTTTAGATGCAGAGGAAGCAATATTTGTAATGTGCTTGTGCCAAGAGAGATTAGAAGTCAGGGTAATCCCCAAAAGAGATATATCATTTTGCCTAGAAATCGGAGTGTCACTAAAGATAAGCATAGGAGCATAAGAATCCTTTTTGTGAGATTTAAGACAAGACTGAGTTTTAAAAGAGTTGAAATCAACTAAGTCGTCTTTGCCCCACTGGAGAATTACCTGAAGATTGGCATTTAAGGAATTGGTAGCAGATTTTTGAGAAGTTGAAGCTGATTGAACAGGGCAAGGTTTCTCAAAATGGAACATGGAATGCAATGTGCTATCATCGGCAAAACTATGGATAGGATTTCCAGTCAATGGAAGAAGGTCATTAATATACAAGAGGAAAAGAGTAGGGGAAAGAAGTTAGAAGACAGAGAGCCATCTACCATCACCCTCAGTGAGCGATCAGAGAGAAAACTGGATAACCAATTACTAAAAACAGTTGGCAAACCATAAGATGGAAGCTTGTTTAGAAGACCTTTATGCCAAACACGATCAAAAGCCTTTGAGATGTCAAGAGCAACTACTTGTGTATCACCGAACCTTTCCATTGAATTAGTCCATAAATGGGTAACATAAGCCAGAATATCACCAGTGGATCGACACTGACGGAATCCATACTGGCGATCGTTGATCAGATGGAAGGTTTCTAGGTAGTTTAAATGTTGGCAGTTAATTGATTTCTCCATTACTTTAGAAAGAGTAGAAGTAATTGCAATGGGACGATAATTGGATGGGAGGGATTTGTCACACTTTTTAGGAACTGGCTAGATATGAGCAAATTTCCAAGCAGAAGGAAACACACCTTTGGAATAAGAAAGTGAAAAAAGGTAGCAAAGAACAGGAGTAAGTTCAAAAGCACAGGTTTTAAGAACAAGTGGAGAAATACTATCGGGACCTGGAGCTTTCTTAGCATCAAGATTCGTCAAAATCCTTCTGACATCCTTTTGACAGAAGACCACACGAGGCACTGAATGGAGCGTGTTGGGAATGGTGGGAGGTGTTTTACCAAGATCATTAATACATGAGTTTGAAGAAAAATGGGATGCTAGCAGGTCAGCTTTATTCTTGGCTGAAGTGACAACAGAACCATCTGGTTTGGACAGAGGTGGGAGCAGAGATGGGCAAAAGTTGCGGCCAATAGCTTTGGCAAGAGATCAGAATGCTCGGCCACCATTAGGGCAAGAAGCAAGTTTTCTACTCTTAGCCTGTTCAAACTCTAGTTTGGACTGATTAATAACTGCTTTACAATTGTTGCGAGCTTTGGTGTAGGCAGAAAATGAAACTGAAGAATTAGAAACAAGCCAATTACGATATGCAACATTCTTCTCTTGAACAGCCTTAGCACATTTATTGGAAAATCAAGGTTTAGATAAAGGACGAGATTTTAAAGTGGATTGTGGGATAAAGGATTCCATTCCTGCAAGAATAATTTCACTGACATGATCTGAGCAAACGTTGACATCAGAAGTTTTGAAACAGTAATCTGACCAAGGAAAAGAAGAAAAGAAATCTCACAGGCATCCCATTTTGCATTCTTGTAATGCCAAACAACACGAAGTTGGGAATAGCCATGAGATAAAGGCTCCATTGGAGAAGAGACAATCACCAAATTGTGATCTGAAGTACCTAAAGGATCTCTCACTTCGACCGTGTACTTAGAATGATTGTTTTTGAGAAAAAGATCAAGGGTGTTGGCTGTATGATTAGGATTGTCCAGTATTCTTGTAGGTAAATGAACAATCTGTGCAAGATCATTAGTAATTGCAAAAGCCTCAGCATCGCGACCAGATGGGTCAGTGTGACTAGAAAACGGAAGCCAGCTGGAGTTGTGAACATTAAAATCACCAAGGAAAATTACCTCACTGTTAGGAAAGTTGGACTGGAGAAAGTCAAGTTGCAAAGAGAGGAAGTCAAATGAGCTCCAAGTGATTAGTGGAGTTGGGAGAACGGTAGAGACAGCAGATGTCTTACCAAATATAAATACAGGAGTACATTTGTATGAGACAAATTCATATATCATGGTGGAAAGCTGCAGATGAATTTGACACAATTAGGTAGAGAGATTTTAAACCAGAGAAGATCAAAGAGAGGAGATTCCAAATTGCCAAATCTCTGACAAGGAATATCAGAACGGATATATGCAGAGATGAGCAGTAGTTGAATCAACCGATAACTGAGATTCTGTCAAAAAAAGTACATGGTATTTGGTAGACTGCAAGTGGAAATGGACATCGTTAAGATTAGAATTGAGACCACGTATATTTGTGAAATGAATTAGGAAGTGCTTGGGAGGTTTAGATCTTTTCGCAGATAAGCTTGCTCAATTAGTTTGACAATTCATGGTGTATTCAATAGTAAGAAAAAGTGGAGGGGGGGAGACATGCTGTATAAAGTAATGAAATTTTTGGATATGGCATACACATGGTAAGAATATACCCATATCATTGAGATAACGTGGCCTCGAAAATGCTCCCCGCATACACACTATTCGGACTCCCTCCAGTCACTATCTGGCAGAGTAGAGGTAGCAAGATTATACACTCGCTGATCCGGAAGCCTCCTAGAGAGTTGCCAATAGGTTCAGTCCTGTGTACGAACTGGCAGCCGGACTGGGAACACCGTTTTAGAGTTGAACCCTTGAAATGTAAGGAATATTGGATCTCGCCACGATGTTCATCATAACCTCAAGTTATCAATCATACTGCATGATAGAAGAGATAGGGAAGAATTGACCAGAACTTAGCTCTAGAGACTAAACATGGGTTCCACCACTTCAAGCCTCCAATAAGCAAAGTGGTGGTATTGCACCGGTTGATGAGAGTTATCTGCCCCCTAGTACTGCCTGGTAACATAGAGGGGGCAGCATTCCTCCATGTGGTGTGGGCGCCACATCTCGACCCCTGCTTATGTTGGTTCACACCTGGGTGGTCATCCACCATGTACTTGTGCATGGAGGTTATACCCAGGATTACTAACAGTCCCACCATCGTGAAGGTGCAAGCAGAGGATTTGGCTGTCACAGACCGTCCGTACTTTGCCGAAATTGGGTCCACTTGATTTAAGTGTCACCCAAATATCAGTTCCATTAGCATTTTAGACTCCCAGGTAACAAGTGCAGCATGTCTGGCATATCTGAGAGAATGTCTGTGACAACCTCAAGGACCGGCATAGAATAACCTGCATAGAATGTAACTTGTCTTTAATTTCTTAAAGGACCAGAGATTATTCACTCATGTTTTGTGGTATTTCCACTACCACTTAAGCAAATGCCTGAAATGCTGCCCTTATTGCATCATCAGCCTCACATACAAAGAGGTCCCAGCATACAAATAAATATTCTTCAGGTCAGGAGCTACTCAACTAGCTACAGGGATTCTTAAGTTATGCAGAAAGGTAAGTTTTGCACATACACTTAAGTATATTTTGAGTGTACTCATACACCCCAAACCACAAAATATTTTTGTGTGAAAAAGAAGGTACTTTGCAATTATAAATGTCACTCTAGTTCTGTTTGCTGCAATAAGTAAACTTGTTGCAAGTTATTTTTACTTGTTGTAATCATTTTAATTCTTTGATACATTTGATTATAATATTTGTTCATTAATTTGTTGACAGTAAAGAACATTACATGCATATATTTCATTCATATTTTATTATTGAATATTAAAAGTAACACTTTGCTTAAATTAATTTTGTTATTTAATATAATACCTAGTTAAAGTACTAAATGTAACATGAAAAAAAAAAAAAAAAAATTTTCCCCCTATTTTTTCAAGCAATCTATGGAATGCCTGGTTTCCCCACTTTGCTTTTGTTTGTATCATACAGTTGCTGCAAAAAATTAGTCATATGTGTAATAATATTTTGATTAATGAAGTGTAACCTCTCCTTTAGCATGAATCACTTCATGAATTCTCATTTGTAGGGATTCAGCTAGGTCCATTGAACAGTTGCTATCAGTATTAGGCCATTCTGAAAACCAATTGAGGCCATAATTCATTCAGGTTTCCCCGATGCTGTTGTGTTTTCACTTTCCATTCAAGATAGTCCTATATGTTCTCTGTAGGGTTTAAATATGATGACTTGGCTGGCCAGTTTAAATGCCCTTCCATTTCCTCATGCCAATTTAAAACAGTAAAGGCTCTATGACCCCGGATGGTTGTCATCCTGGCATACACAAGTATTGAAATTGTGAACATCCCCCCAACATTCAGCAAAAGACAACTTGATTATCCAGAACAGTTGTATAGCCAGCTTGATTCATCCTATTTGGTATTTCATGTAGACGACCCAGTTCATAATAGGTAAAACATCCCCAAAGCATTGCTGACCCAACCACCAGCTTGTATGACATCTTGCACACAGTCTTGTTGGAATGACACGGCGTCACAGCTTTTCAATCATTAGCAGTCCACTTTTTGTTCCTTTTAGCCCATATTAGCTGGGCATTTTTTATGCATAGCTGTTAACATTGGCTTTTTTTTTTTGTTGGGGGAGAGTCTACTCCTGATATCCATGTTATGCAGTTCTCTTTACATTGCTTCTCAGAAATTGGCCAATGAGATCCAATTTCTGAGAAGAGTTGAGTGTTTTTGCAACAGTTCTCATCTTTGAAATCGTGTTTAGTTTACTAGAAGCCATATTTTTCCTCAATCACTGTTGTTTTATACAGACTCTCAACCATGATTCGGTTGATTTTTTAATTATTTCTTAAAAATTCTTATTACCGTTCTTTCTAAAGCACCAGCAAATTCAGCTCTTTCTTTAACAGGATGTCCTTTATACCTGTCAAATACTATTACTCCTTTTTTTCCACTCACTAACATCTTTTCTGCACTCCATCTTTCATGGTGGAAAGCTGGCATACCTGTAAATAACAGGTTAACCTTATACTCTAATTCAGTGCTGTAAGCATAGAAGGTACGTGTACTCAATATATTATATGCCATAAATACCACAAGTGATTAATTTTATCCAGTATCTGTATATACCAACATATCAGATTTTTTCAACTTGAAAAAATTTGCAAATCATCTTCCCTATACACTGTAAACACTGAATAAAAATAACGATTTTTAAAATTTATATTGTATTTCTTGAATTTTTCAGGATAATTCATTGCAAAAATTAACACCTCTGGAATTTGTATCCATTTCTCAGAGTATTGAGTCATTTACCTCAGAATGTGCGAAATTATGTGGAAGGAGGAGTACAGCTTTAAAATTAGCCCTTCAGAGTCAGGTATAAATTAAAAATTAAAGGTTTCTCAGTTTTCATTCATTAGTTGCCTTTTATTATTATTATTTTTTTTTTATCTTATTGAAAATGAAATTTATCTTCATCTATTATATTTTTAATAATTAATAGAATTAAAAGTTTAAGTGCAATGTTATTCTGCACAAAAAATTGGAAAAGATCTTTTTCAAATCATAAGTAAATCAGACAGGGTCATATAAAAATTCATTGCCAATTTTTTATCTAACTATTGACATAGTACCAGCTCTTCATTGAATGTTGTATACTGAATGTACAACTTGGCAGTCTTTTTCTGTGCTGTCTTGTGCTTTGTGAAATTTATATTCTCAGTTTACATTTAATGACTTGTGATCATAGTGGGAAAGTGATATTTGTCACCATATTGAATGTGAAAAACATTAGTAACATCGGGTGTCAAGAGGAAAATAAAAAAAAAAGTTTTTTTTTTTTTTTAATGTAAGTAGTTGAAATTCTGATCATTAGCATTAGTAGTGGCATATGATAGAAGAAAGCAACCTCATACAGCATCAGCAAAAAAAAAAAAATTTCCAATTCACTCCAAAAGTTTGTCCAGTTCTTCCTTGAATTTATTTAAGTCGTCAGCCTCCACAATAGCAGGTGGAAGTTTGTTCCACCAATCAACCACTCAAAATTTCTGCCCATCTATTCTACAACTGTCTTTTCTCAATTTGAATTTATGCAGAGTGTCTTTTTACTCCATTTTTGGTAGCTCATAATCTTCCCCTAACTCTGACAGATTATGCTGGTTCAGAAAAATATTTCCTAAATTGTAAAGTGCTAAACAGTGCAGCTTTGGTAAGACAGAAGCAGCAGCTGTTTTGAATGTAGTGGCATTGGATTACAACTACTACTAGAGTTATGCAGCATTTGCAAAACAAACCATTTTCTCTTTTAACTGATCGCAGTAATGATACAGATGCCAAGATTTTCCTTACTGTCAAAATTCTTTTCTAAGTCATTAGAAAAATATATTTGTTTTTCCTTATTCTGATTTGAGCCATGAATTACATGTAATTTTACTTTAATATCATTACCCACCTTTGATTAATTAACATAATTCTTTAAACTGCATCTATACGGATTCACAATTTAAGATCTCTTAATGGAATTATTGAGAAAATTGTTTGTAAAATTTGTGAATCCTAGTGCTGTTAAAAGCAGCCCATTTCTGGGGTGGTACATTATTGCTCTATTTATTATTCATAACCAAAATGAGAACAGTGATATGGTGGTTGGGAACTGTCATATGAGTATGTTGTTAATAAGGTTCCTTTGAAGAGTGAAGTGCCAAAATATGTAGAGATTGTCAGAATTGTTCATATTGAAATTTCAAGTTTCTCTTGTATTCACTACTTTCTGAAATTGTGTTCCTTCATTTTGCCTGTAAAGGATGATGAAACAGAATATATTTCCATAAACAAATTTCAGAAACAATTTGCAAATCTTCAAATGGGAATTATATCACCGATTACCACGATAGAGGTGATGTTAGAGAATAGATAATTAGCCAGTGCTCGCTCATGGAGTGGATAGAAATTTGAAGTATGATAGACTACCTAAAGTTATTCCATGTACAGGTGTCCTTGATGTGGGCACCTGTACGAGGTGAGGGGACCTCCCAGTGATGCTGCTGGTCTTCCAGATTAGTGTCACTGAGATCCACTGCCCACAGCCTAGGTTCCAGGCTTAACAACTTAGGAATCCAACGTGTTTGCCCTGCACTGCAACCCATGGAAATTTGGAAAGGGGGATCTTGATGGTTGGGGGGGCAGCTTCAACACACCACTTTGGCCTCTGCTTCGAAAAGACAGGTGGTTCTGGATATATCAGCCAGGATCAAATGGCTAGTGGGTTAGCCTGCAAGGGTCAACTGTGACAATGCCATTTGCCTGCTGTCATGGTGCAAGGAGCAGGATGAGGATGGTTGGCAGTACAGGTATAGTGTCTGGGTAGTCTTTGCATCCCACTCCTGAGTGCATTTTTGCTTGCTGGGTTGTGGGCATCCTATTTGGGCTCCATGGTGGGGAGCCCAGACACTGAACAAATTAAAAAAAAAAAAAAAAAAAACTATGATCCTGGTAAAGGTCTTTCTTCTGGGGCCCTAACATGGTTCCTATCCAAAAATTTTAAAATTGACCGTGCTGATGTCATTCAGAAAAAAGACAGAAAACTGAAACCATATCAGGTCCAACACCCTGTTACTTGATAACACACTTTAAAAGTGTGTTATCAAGGAAAAATGTCACCCTTCTTTATCTAGGAAGGTTTGGAAGGGTTGGCAGGATCTCCAAATTCAGTAAAACAGCTTTGGTCAGGAGACTTCATTGTGCAGACCAGAAGTGACAGACATTCAGAACAGCTCCTGTGAGCCACATTTATCGAGGGAATGCCTATCACAGTTAGCCCCCCCCCCCCACAAGACACTTAACTCATCCCGTGGGATCTCATAGAAGTGTCAGAAGAGGAAATTTGTTCTGAATTAAAACCCCAAGAAGTGACAGTTGCCAAACGAATCTTCATACATAGGTATGGAAAACTTGTTCCCACTAGAAACATCATCCTGACCTGTAATTTGCCAATGTCTGCTAATGAGATCAAAGCTGGCTATATCAACTGTCTGGTATGTCCATATGGCCCAAATCTGTTAATGTGCTTTAAGTGCCAGAAATATGGACACTTGCAAATGGCCTGCCGTGGAGCTGTTGCATGTGCTCGATGGCTGCAAAGGACCATGAAACTACATCATGTTCAGCCACAAAACCCACCTGCATTAACTGCCAAGGAGAACACCTTGCAAGCATGAGAGGTAGAAGGAAGAAAAAGAAATACAAAGACTTAAGGCAGAGCTGAACATGTGTCAGGAGGCAAGTATGAATGCAAATAAACTAACCTACACTCAGAAGGTAGCAAGCGTTGGAACTCAGACCAAAATGACCATCCCGCCAAAAGAGTCATCCGCTCCCATTGCATGCTACCTGCTAAGTTCAACAAAATCTGCACAGAAGGATTAATCAGCTGCCACTCCTATATCTGTACCTCCTAATGCTCCACTAGTAACAAAAGAAATCACTGGAGAAAAGAATAAGAAACCTGATGTACATACTAGCTCTCAAGAAAAAGTGGATGTCGAGAAGGAGGTACCTGATGAAACAACCGTGGAACTCCTTGTGGAGGAGGAAATGGACACGGGACAGTGCCCATACTTTGCCAAAAGAGATAAATCCAAGACTGAGTAAAGTAAGTCTTCAGCACTTCGGAAGTCACCTGATGACCCCACCAAGCCCAAATAATGGCTAAATTCCTACAGTGTAATTGTTGAGAATTCTAGCGAAATACTGAAGAGATAAGGCCAGTCTATTTTGGCTTGCAGGAGACATATTTAAAGGCTAAAGAAAACCCATTAATTCATAATACAGTAAACCCCTGCTGTTTACGGTATCTGTATTCGTGGTTGCTGATTTAATATAAAATGAAACCTAAAAAATGTGAATTTTAAAGTGCCGTGAACATTTTCCACCATAGAAAAACATGGGTATGGTTAAAATCATCTTTCCTGGTCAAAACAGTGCTCAGTTTGAGGGGTGACAAAATCGTGAGAGTGGATGTTCCCTGTTAATCCTTGTTCAATATATGTTATGTGCTTGTCATGGACGGTTTCATTGTTTGCTTTTAATTGATATGCTTATAAATTGAATAAATTTATAAATTGATGTTTACAAAAGTGAAAAATCTACCGTTTTGCAGTGTGTTAGCGTAAACAGACTTTTTCGAGTGTGTTAACGGTGAAAAGAAAGTGACTTTATTGTGGACAAGTTCTTTTCTAACCCCTACAAAAATATTGGCTACGAATAACAAGGGAATTGTGAAAAGATCAAAGGTGATAACATTAGCGGGTAAAATTGAGTTTTAGACAAAATTTCTAATGGTGAGTCTTGTCTGTGGCAAAACATTATAAAATCAATGAGCCAATGGTGCAATCAATCTAGAAATTGGAAGAAAAAAATCCACTGTAGTGTCCATGAAAACACGATAATTGCTTCAAAAATTTGCTCTGTAACTCATGATGTTAAATTAGAAAAAATGGAAAAGGCTTTAAATATGTGGATAGAAGACCGAACTCAAAATAAAATTCCGTTAATTTCACTCATCATTCGTGAAAAGGCAAAACACCTTTATCAACACTTTAGCAAAACTGGTGATAGCACTGGAGGGTTAAGTTTTTTTTAGCTAGCAAAGGCGCTGGTTTGAAAGATTTGTTTGAAATTTCTAATAAATATTACATTTAATATTAAATTGTTTCTTATTTTCATTTCAATGCCTTATGCTTGTATTTCACTATGTACTGTCTATGTACATAGTCATATTATAAAGGTACACACATATATATATATATATATATACATAGACAAAATTTTAGACTAGTTTTTCTTATATATTTCATACTTTTGAACGGAACCCTTTTATTACTATGGGAGCCATAACTCAGTATTCGCGGCATTTCTCAGGAACGTAACCCCAGCGAATAGTGGGGGTTTACTGTACTACTATCATATGTAAGGATAGAACTGAGGATGAACCTGGCAATGAAGGAGTTGCCATCCTTGTGGGCAACTAGATCCCATTCCAACCTCTACTGGCGCCTCCGTAGCCAGGTGGGCAGGAGCAGAGTGCGTAGCACACACTTCTTGATTAGACTGGGGTTCAAGCCCATGACCACCAAATACAGAGGATGCGAAAAGGTCAGTGAATGACCACCGCATATCCCCAGAGAAATATGGCCTTAGTTGCTAATGCTCCTAAAAACCAAATAACAACAAAAACAACCAACCTCTACTGCTTTTCATCAACTTAGGAGCAGTAGCGATTTGCCTTACAGTTAGATTTTTATTAATAGTCTGTTCTGTTTATTTGCCATCTGGGGCTGCCGACATCCCCCAGACAGACCTGGATGATCACATAGCCCAGCTTCCATCCCCTGTCCTACTTCTTGGGAATTTCGATGGACATGATACCCTATGAGGTATTACCGATATTAATGGAAGGGGGCATGTCGTAGAGCATATGCTCACTGAAAATGACCTTTTCCTTCTAAATGTGAGAAGTAACACCTTCCACATGCCAACCCTTATGTTATATGCCATTGATCTTTCTATCTGCTCCTTTCTCTGCTCACTTGGGAAGTGGAGGAGAACCCATATGGAAGTGATTACTTCTCTCTGATAACCTGCTTACATAGTGGGAGATCATGTCTTCCATTTAGGTTACTGTAGTGGAAGATTGATCTGGCTGACTGGAATGCCTTTCAATATCTGGCAGAGTCTGACATCACTGCAGTCAGTCAGGAGCCTCTCAATAATGTAGTCACATACATCACAGAAAATATCGTCCATGCAGCTGCAAATGCCATTCCGAAAACATCTACCCGGCTTCAACCTTTTCCAAACCTTGGTGGAATTCAGAATGCACAGCAGCAAAAAAGGCTCAAAACAAAGCTTGGGGGTTATTCTGATGATATCCTACCACAGCCAAACTAATAGCTTTTAAACATGCACAAGCCAAAGCACACTACATTTGCCATAAGAGTCAAAAGGAATCATAGATCCATTTTACGTCATCTATTACCCAGCCCACCAGCACTAAGGTGGCCTAAAAATTGGGAAAATGATGAGAAAATATACATATCACCCTTCATCAATCGTAGAATATAATGGATGCACTATTGCAGAGTGAACTGCAATAGCCAATGGACTCGGGGAAACATTTTCGAACATCCGATATCTTCCTATTCTCCAGAATTCTTGGTTCTGAAACATAAAAGTGAAAAACAGGCACTTAATGTCTTATCAAAGGGCCTTTATCCCTACAACGGGCCATCCGTTATACAGGAATGTAAAAGAGCTTTCTTGCTTTCTAAGTCAAATGCTGTTGGACCAGTGGCATCCAGTATAAATGACTAAACACATTTCACCAAAAACAATGGATCACCTGCTCTTTCTATATAACAGAATCTATATTGAAGAGCACTTTCCAGGTGCCTGGCACATAGCCACCATTCCTGCCTCTGCAAAGCCAGGAAAGGATCCTGAAATCCCTACTAATTATCATCCTATTGCTCTAACTAGCTGTCTGTGCAAAATCCTGGAGAGAGTGGTTAATTTTCATTTAATATAGTATTTAGAATCAAATGACTTTCTCTTCAACCACGCGCCTCCGTAGCCAGGTGGGAAGAAGCAGCAGTGCATAGCACACGCTTCTTGATTAGACCGGGGTTCGAATCCGTCACCATCAAATACGGAAGATGCGGAAAGGCCAGGGAATGACCACCGCATATCCTGGAGCAATATGGCCTTAGTTGCTAATGCTCCTAAAAAAAAAACAAAAAAACAAATAATTCTCTCCAACGTCTAGTGTGGCTTCCAAAGGAACTGGTCTGCTCTGGACTGTCTTATTAGACTGGAAGCATTCCTGAAATGTGAACATTTATGTCTGTATTGTATGATATGGAAAAAGCATATGACACAATTTGGAGATTTGGCATTGTAAAAGATTTGCATAGTCTTTGTGTGAGAGGGCATCTCCTTGTTTTTATTAAAAACTTTTTAGCCAACTGGTTTTTCCAAGTTCGTGTGGGATCCTCACATTCTCATCCGTTTTGCCAAGAGGAGAGAGTACCACAAGGATCAGTATTAAGTGTCATTCTTTCCACCATCAAGATAAATTCCATCACAGAACAACTTTCTCAAACTGTAGAGTGCCCTCTATGTTGACGACTTTAGAATATTTTTTCAGTCATGTAACACGAGGGTTATTGAAAGACAACTGCAACAAGCCATTGAAAACCTTAATTCCTGGGCACTTGCTAATGGGTTCAGGTTCTTGCTGCAGAAGACCATTTGCATACACTTTTGTCATAAGCTTAATCTTCATCCTGAACCTGAATTAAGGGCCCCGAGTGCCAAGCGATATTAGTGACCACATCGCCTTTCCAGAGTGATTATCTAGTACGCTTAACTGTAAATACGTTTCTCCTGAGTTTCGAAAGTCCGATAACTCCTGAATATTATAATTAAATAGATATATTCAAATATTATAACCTAAAAAGGAAAGCCACCTTTCTTTAATCCCTCTTTTACTTTTAGTTAATACTAACCCTTTTCTTCGCTTGGGTCACTAGGTGGCACCGCTCTTGCCTCCACGTGGCGGGGCTGGTAACCTGGGAGAAAAAGAATCTCCCGGGGCCAAAAAGAGCATATCACGAGTAAGTCAAACTCAGACTTATCTGGGCTGCCAGACGCAACCCAGATATCAAAAAAGAAAGATAGTTCCATAGCAGGAACTGCAAAGTGCCAAAAAACTGAGCTAGAGACCTATCCAATTCCAATTCCAACCTATCTGATCATTCATTCAACTGGTGAGAATGCAGTTGGCAAACTTTCTCCATTTAGAGTTCAAAAGGAATTGGAAAGTAGAGCAGGATCTCCGAAATCTGTAAAAAGACTCAGATCAGGAGATATTCTCATTGAGACATCTAATGCCAAACATTCTGAGCGACTTCTGAAAACTAATTTCTTTGCAGGACTTCCAGTGACTGTAACGCCCCATAGATCACTGAACACCTCTAAAGGAGTGATCTCAGACTGGAACTTACTAGATGTATCTGAAGAAGAAATGCTAGAAGAACTGAAAGAACAAGGAGTTATTCATGTCAAGAGAATCTCCACCAGAAAAGATGGCAATCTGATCCCTACCCGCAATCTGATCTTGACCTTTAATACACCGAGTCGTCCATCATCCATTAAGGCCGGATATCTGGTATGTAATGTCAGACCATATGTCCCAAACCCGCTACGGTGTTTCCAATGTCAGAAGTATGGACATTCCCAGACAGCTTGCCGGAGAACCCCTACTTGCACAAAGTGTGGTTCAGTTGAACATGATTGCGAAAACTGTAATGCTCCTCAATCAGTATGTCCAAACTGCAAAAAAGATCATCCCGCTTATCCTAGAACATGTGAGCGCTGGAAAAGTGAGAAACTTATCCGGAAATATAAAACCGAGCATAATGTTTCTTACCAAGAAGCAAAAAGAATCATCTCACCACCAACTCGTGCAAACAGACCTACGTATGCCCAAGCGACCAAAAAATTCCAATCAACCGCATTGCAAACTGAACTAACAGTACCCCCAAAAGAGTCTTTCTCGAATTACGTAAAATCTTTGTACAGTGCAACTCAAACCCAAGCAGTCAATACACCAATTTTCATACTACAAGAAAATCTCCACACTCCAGATCAAGGACTCAAAGAAAAACATATCCTAACTTCTAGTCACCAACAACAAATGGACACTAAAGAAAAATCAGCAGATGACCCTGTCCTTCAAATTTTTGTTGAAGAAGACATGGACACCAGAAGGGCCTTCCTTCCCAAAAAAAGATAAAAACAAAAGTGAAAAACAGTAAACACTCAGAAAGTCTGAAAAGAGATAAATAACGAACAGAATAATACAGTGGAATTGTCGTGGATTCCGTGCCAATGTCAATGACCTATACGATCTTTCCTGTAAATACTCACCAATATGTCTCTGCCTTCAAGAGACGTATTTAAAACATCAAAATACACCAAAACTGTCTCGTTATAACATTATTAGAAAAGACAGAACCAATCAGAATATTGCACATGGTGGTGTAGCTATTTTAACAAACCCACATATTCCTACCAAACAGGTCTTACTGAACTCCCACCTCGAGGCAATAGCAGTCCATGTAGCTGCTGACATCCATATGACAATCTACTCCTTATACACCCCCCCCCCCCACCAAGCTATACCTTCCAACAAAATGATCTCAAGAATCTTATAACTCAACTCCCAACACTTTTCCTCATCCTGGGAGACTTAAATGGGCATCACACTCTGTGCGGTAACAACAACAACATCGATCAAAGAGGAAAACTAATTGAACAGTGTCTAGATAATAACAACCTCCTTCTTCTAAATGACGGTTCACCTACATACGTTCACCTTCCTTCAGGAACAAGTACTGTTCCTGAAGCAACCTTATCTGAACTATCTGCTCAGCAATCTTATATCCTACTCTAAAGTGGACGATAAACAACGATCCACTACATAGTGATCATTTCCCCATAATAATTGAATTACTTAATAAGCCCTCTCATCATCCTACTAAAATTCCACATGGGCTCACTGAAAAAGCAGACTGGCAGTCCTATAAAAAATTAACTAAGCTTGATCCCGAAATAATCCAAAATTCCACAACTGATGAAGCAGTTGACTATGTCACAAAAACGATATTACATGCAGCAGAAAAAACCGTGCCGAAATCCTCTTCAAAATTACCGATTCATCCAAAAACCTGGTGGAGTGATGAATACCTTGTGGCTTAAAAATAGCAAAGCAAAGCTTGGAATTCTTTTCGCCGGAGTCCAACTACAACCAGTCTCATTCAATATAAGCGCGCTAGAGCAAGAGCGAGATATGTTAGACGCCTCAATAAAAAGGCTGCTTGGATCCGCTTCACTTTGACTATCAATCAAGCAACTCCTACACATAAAATTTGGAAAGCAATCAGAAAAATGATTGGTAAATATGAAACGATACCTCTACCCATCATGGAATGGAGAGGGCAGAATGTAAATGATCGTGCTGGAATTGCCAATATACTAGGTGAAACCTTTGCAAAAACATCAGCAATAGAAAGTTATACACCAACCTTCAGAAGATTAAAAACAAGTTTAGAAAAACAAAAGTTAAACTTCCCTTCAAAAGGAGATGAACAATACAACTTACCTTTTACCATCCACGAATTACATAGAGCCTTGTCAACATCTAGACGCAGTGCTGTAGGACCATATAATATTCATTATTCCATGATACAGAAACTAAGTACCGAATCATTACAGCCACTTCTTCATCTATTCAATAGACTCTTCCTGGAAGACAAATTCCCTAATCAATGGCATCGTGCTACGGTCCTTGCCTTCCCTAAACCAGTTCATTATGGACCAATCGCCTTGACCAGTTGCATTTGCAAAATTCTCAAAAATTTCAATCTACTACATTCTGCACAATTCAGTGTTCGACAAAACAGATCTACACTAGATATACTAGTCAGATTAGAGAATTCCATTCGGAATGCATTCCTCAGATTGGAACATCATGTGTTAGTCTGCTTTGATATCAGTAAGGCCTATGATTCCCCGTGGAAGTATGGAATACTCCGTGAATTACATCGCCATGGACTTCGGGGTCACCTCCCGATTTTCATACAGAATTTCCTATGCAAGCGTACATTCCAGGTTCGATTTAAAACCTCACTGTCCCAAGTATTTTCACAAGAAGGAGTTCCTCAAGGCTCTGTGCTCAGTGCTTCACTTTTTATAATTGCAGTAAACACCATTGCCGGACAAATTCCAAACACTGTTGATAAAGCACTGTTTGTAGATGACCTTAGTATTTGGTGTCATGCGAAAAACATGAATACTATTGAGAGACAGTTGCAAGGGGCAATAAGTAAGATCTGTTCATGGGCTCAGACTAATGGATTTCAATTTTGTCCGGAAAAAACATTTTGCATCCATTTTTGCCGCCAACACAAACTCCATCCCAATCCGGAGCTACAACTGAATCGCCAACCAACAGTAGTTCATCCCAGCATACGGTTCTTAGGAATCACTTTAGACCATAAACTCACTTTCGTTGAGCTTATCAAAAGACTTTGATGTCAACAAAAACTAAATATCATCCGGATTCTCTCTGCAACTAATTAGGGAGCTGATCGCCTTACTTTATTACGGTTATATAAAGCATTAATAAGATCAAAACTTGACTACGGAGCACCAGTCTATAGTTCAGCAAGACCTAGTGCCCTTCGCTGGCTCGATCCTATCCATCATAGTGGAATATGCGTTGCTTTAGGGGCATATCACACATCTCCAACACATAGCTTATATGCTGAAGCACACGAACCCCCTTTCTAATTCAGGCGACAACAACTGATACTACATTATGCCTATAAAATTAGATCTATGCCAGAACACCCAAACTGGCCCATACTTTTCATATCACGGCACAGCAGGTTATACCAAAACCGCCCTAATGCTAATCGTCCTTTGGTTATGAGAATAAAACCTCTCTTAGAAGAATTAAATTTAACCTTAGACAAAAAATTCTGATTTACTGGCCCACTCTTTCTCTGCAGAATTGTTTGTTTTACTCAATAGAGTCATTAGGGCTATAACACACTCCTACTCATTTTCTCTTTCCCTGTGTGAATGTCACACCAAACTGACTTAACATTGCACTCACCACCCATGTCAACTGGATGCACTTCCTTAGATTTTGTTTCTTGACTAACAGCATAACCCCTCCTCCCTTCCTATCCTGTCTATCTTTTCTATACATATTGTACTCCCCAAATTCCAATTCTGCACTGCTTATATATATATATATGTGTGACACCATGTCTCTGATATCCCAGTGATATCTGCCTTTGATGTCTTGATAAGCACTCCAAATACATCAAATTTATATACTATGCTTCTAGCATTGGTGTACATGCAAGTATACATGCACCTGTTCTTACTCTTAGTTACCCTAATAGAGCCTATGTATTTACTTGTTCTATGATGACTCCCAGCAGCTCTTGAAATCCCCAGAAATTTCTCTCTAGGCTGCTGCTCATTACCATAGAAGCAGTGCAAGAATCACTTTCGCCTCTGCCTGGGGCTACTGTTAATCTTTTATTCTGTGAATACCCCTCCCCCCAGGGTTGCAGTTTTCCCACCTATCACTGCCTCGATAGCATCACCAATCAGAAATATTCTTGCACCCTTTCTATTTGAGTGTATCTCATCTCTGTAGAAGCAGTCCCTCCTGTTAGCAAGCACAGAACATGCTGAAAAAATTCTACCCCATGAGTCTTGCACAATCTCTCCAGGGCCGAATTGATTGGTAATGCTCTCATCATATACTTCTTCCTATCATGTCTGGGCAGGATTGCAGACACTTTCAAAGTTAACCCTAACATTGACCTGTGCTTGTTAAGTAAATCTGCAGATCTCTTAAGGTCAAATGTGTACAACAATAGCATCCTTTTTGGCCTTAAAAGATATCTGCTCTAAAGTGTCATCAACTTTTGCCCCTGACATACGTACCGTGGTCCTTTCCACCTACACTTTTTGCCTAATATATTTCCCGTCTCCCTGACATTACATTCACCGACAATAACTAGATCCCGTGGGACCAGCGCATTCTGCGTTGGAGATTGCCGCTGTGTTGCCTGATGCACAGGAGTGAGCTCTTGTCTTCAAAAAGGCCTCTAAGGTTGGGAGAGTACATATCCAGAATTTAAAACAAATACACCAACCGTTTAATTAAAATGGTTTAATACCAGAAACTAAAATGAACCAAACGATATTACACTGTAAAATGATATATGCAAGATTTACAAAATAAATATATACGATGAAACTTTAATATACAATAAAATAAATAAATAAATAAAATATTTAAAATACAATAAAGCTAAAAGCGATAAAACATTGACTGAAGCTTTCGGAGGCTTCCGCCTCCTTTCTCAACAACAATGATGTTAAATCAACACATCCTTAAGTAACAGGCTCACGGCACACGTGGTTGACCAGGCGCATACTCAATACTTCTTCCATACGATCCAGAACCGGAAGCGGCTCGGGAGCGTGGAAATATAAAACGCTCGTCTTTTGCCAGGACCACAGCTTCTAGTAGGGGGTGAAATCGAACACCCCTGTCCCTATTCATATTATTGTTCTCAGACGAGCCTATCCACAAACTCTCTAGCCACTTACGGTCCCAGAACCTATGCGCCCGGTCAAGGATGACAGCATTCACCGGGGAGACCTGATGATGTTTCTCCCAATAATGCTGAGCAATGGCGGACTTATTGAACTCTGCGGTCTGTATAGCTCGCATGTGCTCCCCCAGACGGTCTTTTAGTCGCCGTCCTGTCTCACCCACATAACATTCCCCACAGTCCGGGCATTCGATCTCATATACGACCCCACTACTGGAATCCCCAGGAATGGGGTCTTTGACCTGAGACAACACTGTGTGCAACTTCCGACCCGGAAGCTGCACACAGCGTGTCTGAAAGTCACGTAGCATTCTTGAAACACGATCTGACAAGCCCGGATAGTAGGGAATATAAACTGTGGCGACTGGAACGGACGATATTTCATGATTAGGCTCCACGCCTCTATTATATTTATCAATCACCCTCTGGGGGTAACCGCATTTCATAAGATCCGCCCTAACTCGCCCAATTTCTTTCCCTCTCTCCTCAGAGGTACTACAATGTGTCCTAACCCTACCCAAAAGTGCCCTGGCCACGCTGTTTTTATGCTGGGCAGTCTGTGCTGACCTATAATGGGTGTACTGGCTCCTACACATAGGCTTCCTAAACACTGTAGTACTAAGCTTGGAGCCTTCTCTACTCACCATTACGTCCAGGAATGGGAGGGAACCATTCACTTCCACCTCTGAGGTGAACTGTATAAAAGGAGAGAAATCATTGAGAAAGCCAACTACATCCTCTTCCCTCCCCTTTTGCACCAAAGTGAACGTGTCATCCACGTACCTCTTCTACTTGCGCATAGGGAACTCCAAACTTGTAAAAACCCTATTTTCTAACTCTTCCATTGCCAGGTTTGCGACAATGGCGCTAATAGGAGAACCCATAGCTGTGCCGTGAACCTGTTTGTACATCACTCCTTTATACAGCAAAGTCGTACTCGAAAGACATAACTCTACACCACAGCATATATCCTCTACACTTAGGTGCGATCTAGCACTTAGGGTATCATCTCTTTGCAGTGCCACCTTTACACATTCCACCCCATGGGCTATGGGTATACAAGTAAATAATGACACCACATCCAGCGACACCATTATTTCATTCTCCCCTACATTTTGATTTTTAACGAAGTTCACAAAATCTACCCTGTCTTTAACCACAAACATGGACCGTCCCACTATAGGAGAAATCAGCTGCGCCAGGAATTTTGACAAAGCATAGGTATGGCTCCCAACAAAAGAAAGAATGGGTCGTAACGGGACCCCCAAATTATGTGTTTTCGGCAGCCCATAAAACCTGGGCAGCTGACACCCCGTTGCATGCATAGACCAGTACTTTTCTTTAGAAATCTTACCCGTTTTTAGCCAGAGCTGTAAAATCTTATTAACACGTTGTTCTAAACCGGCTAGAGGGTTTCTGTGGATGACCTTGTATGTATTATCATCTTGTAATAAATCTAGTGCTTTTTTATGATAATCATCACTATTTAATACTACTGTAGATCTACCCTTATCTGCCGGCAGAACCACAATATCTTCATCCTGCTTAAGTTCCTTTAATGCTTTCATTTGATTACGGGTGAGATTAGGAGTAGCCTTTCTGGCCTGACATAGGATGGCTGAGGCTTTTACCCGAATACGATTAGCAATGGGTTCTGGCAATTTACGAATTGCCCTCTCAATACCCATAGCTGTCTCAGTAATCGGAGGTTTAGGGGGTAACAAGGCAAACTTAGGCCCTAAAGCCAATAGCCCCTCTTGCTCTGTTGTTAGAGGTTTACCACTCAGATTATGAATAAAATTAGATTTATTAGCCCTATACATATTTGCCTGTTCTTCCAATAACGTATTGAATTTGCTAATGTGCCTCATCTTATATAAATGTGCAATCCTACCAACCCTATTATGAACTAACGTCCTGACACATGTTAAATGTGTCAGGACGTTAGAGAAAGAAATTGGGCGAGTTAGGGCGGATCTTATGAAATGCGGTTACCCCCAGAGGGTGATTGATAAATATAATAGAGGCGTGGAGCCTAATCATGAAATATCGTCCGTTCCAGTCGCCACAGTTTATATTCCCTACTATCCGGGCTTGTCAGATCGTGTTTCAAGAATGCTACGTGACTTTCAGACACGCTGTGTGCAGCTTCCGGGTCGGAAGTTGCACACAGTGTTGTCTCAGGTCAAAGACCCCATTCCTGGGGATTCCAGTAGTGGGGTCGTATATGAGATCGAATGCCCGGACTGTGGGGAATGTTATGTGGGTGAGACAGGACGGCGACTAAAAGACCGTCTGGGGGAGCACATGCGAGCTATACAGACCGCAGAGTTCAATAAGTCCGCCATTGCTCAGCATTATTGGGAGAAACATCATCAGGTCTCCCCGGTGAATGCTGTCATCCTTGACCGGGCGCATAGGTTCTGGGACCGTAAGTGGCTAGAGAGTTTGTGGATAGGCTCGTCTGAGAACAATAATATGAATAGGGACAGGGGTGTTCGATTTCACCCCCTACTAGAAGCTGTGGTCCTGGCAAAAGACGAGCGTTTTATATTTCCACGCTCCCGAGCCGCTTCCGGTTCTGGATCGTATGGAAGAAGTATTGAGTATGCGCCTGGTCAACCACGTGTGCCGTGAGCCTGTTACTTAAGGATGTGTTGATTTAACATCATTGTTGTTGAGAAAGGAGGCGGAAGCCTCCGAAAGCTTCAGTCAATGTTTTATCGCTTTTAGCTTTATTGTATTTTAAATATTTTATTTATTTATTTATTTTATTGTATATTAAAGTTTCATCGTATATATTTATTTTGTAAATCTTGCATATATCATTTTACAGTGTAATATCGTTTGGTTCATTTTAGTTTCTGGTATTAAACCATTTTAATTAAACGGTTGGTGTATTTGTTTTAAATTCTGGATGTGAGCTCTTGTGTTGAGTTGGCCAGCTGAGAGCGTGATGAGCGCCTCATATTAATTCCCTCGAAGGGGGCCATCTACTCTACACTTCAAACTCTCATAGACGCGAGTTGGCGCCTAATTTTTTCACAGTCTCCGCACCTAGCACACACACACACACAGACATTCTCCTTGGCTAGATCATGTTCTGTTCTAGAAAGGTCTGCAAACATTTCACATTTCGCACATTTTTTTAGACTCCGATGCATCGTAGAATCGCCCCCTTCGGTTCTCCCACGAGCCACAGCATTCCTGCTAATCTCTGCACGTTGCTTTGCTGCTCTAGTATGTGTCAAAGATTAATAAATTTTACTGATTAATTTATAATACTATACTAAGATATCAGATTTCTAATATAGTGCTACGTATTTTGCTTTCTAGCTTTACGTTATACCTTACGCTATCAAGTTTGGAGTATGTGTTATGCTATTCTGTATTGTATAAAAATGGTGCCAAATTATAAATGGTAAAATCTATGCACACTAAGTATTAACTTTCAAAATCGCTATCTAAATTCAAAATAAATCAAGGATCCTGACTAGGACCATAAAGCTATTTATAGAAAATAAGTTAATATGACAATTAATTTAATAAAACGGCTAAATATAAATAAAAACTTAGTATTTGCCTGAGCTGCAAAATCTTATCCAACACTTGGATAACCTCATTTCAATGAGTTTGTAGGAAGAAACTGGCCAACCACAACATGGAAGATTTTGGAGGAGAAGATACAGTCAGTCCTCGTATACCATGATAGTTGTGTTCCAAGAAACCCTCGTAGGTGCCTCCATAGCCGGGTGGGAAGGAGCATCAGTGTGTAGCACACTCTTCTTGATTAGACCGTGGTTCGAGCCTGTCACCACCAAATACGAAGGATGCAGAAAGGTCAGGGAATGACCACCGCATATCCTGGAGCAATATGGCCTTAGTTGCTAATGCTCCTAAAAACCAAATAACAAACAAACAACAATAAACCTAGAAACGCCCGTGCAATGCAAAATCGTGCAGTATAAACAATAGGCCCCATGGGAAAAATAGGGTTAGGTGCCGACTACCCAAGATTGAACACATTTGTAACCAAAACATTACCAAACACAATAAATAATCGTAATAAAATACTTACCTATTTTATTACGACTATTACGTAATACAAAAGCTAATGCTTTTGCTTCTATCGTAAGCAAACTTGTTTTTTGTTTGATTTTCTATCCAAACAGATGACAGCCATTCCATCTCTTCCAATTCTTTGTATCTTGATCTAATGGATTTTAATTACACTTTGAGTTGTTCCTGCTATCAAAGTTGTTTTTATTTTCTCTGCATTCTTTGTAATTCTCGGCGTTGCCTAATTTAGGCCTGTAGCATGTGCAATATCACATGGTCTTTCATTTCGCTCAAAGCGTTTCACAATTTCATATTTTTTCTCTATTGACAGAGGGGCGGACTGGCCATAAGGCTTACTGGGGAAACCCCGGTGGGCTGGGGGCCAGTGTGATTTTGGCCATAAACCATAGTATGAGGCCACTACAAATTTTCCCAGGTAAGAATTTTTGACCCAGTCCGCCCCTGTTTATCAATATTGCTTTTCTTTTTTTCTCTGAATCTGTAGTGTCTTCACCAGGACGCTTCCTTTTCACACCTTTTAAGTATTTTACTCATTTTTAGGGAATAAAGCACAATTACAAAATGAGGCACGCTTGATACACATAAACTAAGCTGCACACGTGTAGCAACTGAATAAACAACACCGTAAAGGCAGAGACACACTATTAACACCTCACTAGCTCACATTTTACTAAAGCACATTTCTAGGGGTTACAATAAAACAAAAAAATTTCCAGTTGCGTTCCTGCTAGTGGAATCTGTTATAAACTGGTAGTAAACTCGATCTAATTGCATTTGCGATAATACCGATAGCTGGAATTGTGTGGTTTTTACATTATTATGGGTGAAATGTGTTTCCCCTTCACTGATACAAAAAACATAAGTACATTTTCAGAATCTTCTCTTCATTCCTATCGTGTTGCGTTTAGTTGGGGTGATTCCGTGTTCGACTGCCATTTCTTGTAAACATGAAGGGGAATCGTGCATAAGCGAATTCCGTTCGTGTTATATATGATATCGTTCCCCTATTTATAAATCGTGTAAGATCGAATTCATGTAGTGTAAACACATGTTATACGAGGGCTGACTGTATTAATATACTAATTCTCTTACTATATTTGATTGTATTAATATAAACATAACTTAATATTTTCAATGTTTCTTTAATATATTAATATTTCTTAATAGTGAAAAAGTATAATTAAAAAACTAAAATCTATTAGTTTTCTTAATTGAAATCATTGTATTAATGCTTACACTTAGAAGTATGCTTAATAAGAGGTGACATAATGTCAACTTATTACAAAAACTTGTGTTCTAAAATCATGTGCACTTAACTTTAGAAATGTTGAGCCAGAACTAAGAGTCTAATGCTTTCTTAGCTTAGGTCATTGGGTTAGTTATAATTAGGAAAGAATGCTGATTCTGCTGAGAAAAAATTATTTAGTTTGTTAATGATAAAAATATTTGAAAATTTTATTTTGGAAATGAAACATTCTGAAAGCTGTAATTATATTATAGCTATAGAGAAACGTTTAGGTAAATAATGTAATTAGTTTCCATGGAGGTTGTATACTATTGTTTTATAAAACACTTTTATAGTTGGTGTCTGCTCACTAATATAAAAATAGTTTTATTTTCTAGTGTGAAAGATTTGTGACTCGTTTTCATGAGGAAAGGAAAACCAAGCTTGGGTAAGTTTATTTTATTTTTTGTTTTTAAGATTATATATTATATGTGGTTTATTCTTTGTTTTAAATCTGAAATGCCACTTTCCCCAGCATGTACACTTGCACTTTCCTAAATTTAATTTCGGCTGTAAAATAAAACTTTTCAAGTCTTGTGTCCAGATATTCTTGTGAAACTGCAATGGAATCTAAAATTCTTCTGTCCAGTGTGTCTTTATCTATTCCCATCCATTCCCATATTTTACCTCTTACATCATCACTGGACTTATGTGACTTATGTTTAAGATAACTGCTGATATTTGTACATGTATCATTAGTTTAAATAAATGAGGAATAAAGATTAATACCAAACAAAGCAAATGCACACATAAGATTGATTATGGGACCAGAAGAATAGTGCCAAAGGTGGGTGTATTATAAAAGAGTTTACTCTATGTAAGCAGTTGACATATATAGATAGTCTTGCCTAAGGAAAATGATAAATTCCAACAAACAACTTTAGTGTCTTTATTCATGTGACATTCCACGATTGGGAAATGTTTGTTTTCTTTCCCAAATCTTCTGTTTTCGTCACTGTTTTTCATAGCTGTTATTGTTTAAACAGTCCTTAATGAAATTATATGGATTTTTACAGTATGTTCTGCTTCCCTTAAAATCTTGCCATTGTACTCTCTGATTGTGATAGTCATAAGGCCTGCTGGCTCTCCTTGTGTTGAATAAGTCTGCATTTTAATTGAACTTGATTTTAATCTGTTAACAAATTAGCTGCTGTGAGATACAACAGTTGCCTCATTCTTTTTAATTTGACTGACCAAGAGACCTGCCTGCCATGTCCCTTGCTGCTTAGTTGCACAAGTTCTGTGTAGCTCTTTTCACTGTGCATTGGCATATACAGGGTGTCTGAAAAATATTGGTACAAACGTTTAGGGGAGGTAGGTAACACTATAGGAATGTGAATCACATAGGAACCCATAACTGGAAACCTATAACCAGGCCTATGTTTTGGTCATGGATGAGGCTTATTTCACTCGGGAAGACTTATTCAATCAGCACAATGCTCATATGTAAGTCGGTACACGGTGCTGTTCATCAGTTCGCGAAAGGGAAAATTTCTGGTTTATTCATTCAAACAGTAGTCGCTGCATGAAGAGCATGCATCGATATACGAACTGTGAGCTGGCAGACATGCACCTAGTGTATGGATTAGCAGAGGGCAATGGACGAGCCGCTCAGCGAATTTATGGAGAATACTTCCCAGGCTGACATGTACCGGGCCACCGTTTGTTTGCACGTGTGCATCAAAATTTGTACGATTATGGGTCATTTAGAGGTAACAGGAGTAGTGCGGACAGACCACATTCGACGCGAACTCCTGCCACAGAAGAAAGTGTGTTGAATGCCGTCCAGAATAATCCTACTACCAGCACACATGCCGTTGCCTCTGCCTTAGGAGTGTCTTGTTGCAGTGTACAGCGTGTTTGGCATGACGATTCCTTACACCCCTTTCATCTCCAAAGGGTTCAGTTAATGCTCCCCCAAGATCATCCTGCACGTGTGGCTTTTGTGCAATGGTTTCTCCAAGAAAGTGTTCAAGACTTGAATTTTCCAGCCTATGTTTTGGTCATGGATGAGGCTTATTTCACTCGGGAAGGCTTATTCAATCAGCACAATGCTCATGTGTGGGCTCACGGCGTGTGCCCCTATGCGGCACAACATCGCTTTGCAATAAATGTGTGGGCAGGTATGGTCAGTGACTGCTTAGTCGGCCCATACCTGTTACCATCCCACATGAACTCCGCTAAATATCGGATATTTCTTGAACAAGTTCTACCAGGGTTACTTGACGATATTCCAGCAAATGTGAGACGCAACATTTGGTTTCAACATGATGGGGTGCCTGCCCATTGTAGAAGGTGTGTTCGTGACCATTTGAACAGGCATTTTGGGCGTCGATGGATTGGCTGTGGTGGACCCGTTGCCTGGCCCCCGCGCTCACCTGATTTATCGAGCCTTGATTTCTTTCTGTGGGGCCCCTCAAATCTATCTTGTATGAATCGCCTGTGGAGATGGAAATGGATCTTGTGGCGAGACTCGTCTGCGCTGCTGCTACTGTCAAAGAAACTCCATGTGTGTTCGACTGTGTCCACCAGTCCATGCTCCGTCGGTGTCACACATGCATCACGTCTCATGGTGGAACCTTCGAGCATCTCTTGTAACACCATGAAATGCATCCATCTCGTACTGTATTGTTAATATTATGTCAAATAAATGTTTGCCACTAATTACTGTATTGTGTCATTTCTGCTTCTTGTGCCTCTGCTACTACTTTCCCTTGACATTTCCGGTATGGGTTCCTATGCAATTCACATTCCTTTAGATGTTACCTACCTCCCCTAAACATTTGTACCAATATTTTTGAGGCATCCTGTAGAAGAAGTATAAAGTAGGTGGCCTGAGGAATCCAAATTTGATTTTATCCCACATTTAGACAAATGAGTATCTGATGGATAATGCTATGTAACAAATAACAAAGGCAAAGGAAGACAAAGGCGGAGATGGATAGATGAAATTCATGAGTTTTTGAGTAGTAAATGGATGGCCAGTGCTCAAAACAGAAGGAACTGGAAAGTTGCTGGAGAGGCCTTCATCCTGCAGTGGATTGAAAATGGCTAATGATGATGATGATGTAACAAATTTCTAAAAACATTCTGTTTATCAGCATGTCTTGGTATTTCTTTATGAATTTATGGGTCTCACTTTGGACTTATATAATTAGTATTTCCATAGCATAAATGGTGTGCTGGGAAATGAAAGAAAAGTAAATATATGTATAGAATAGAGCAGAGATTCCCAAACTTTCTCAGTTGACAGGGCCCTTAGTGTCTGGGTAATATTTTCACGTTGCCCCAAAAGAAATACCAAACAACTTAATAAGTAATGTTGAAACTATCACTTTTAGCTCCTAGGCATTTGCCCATCTCCACCTTGTTCATCTATGGTGGTGGTGGTGGTGCAGTACCTCGGCAGAGTGGCCCAAAAAGTGTTGGCACTTGTGTGTCAGCCTAACGTGCATGTGTTGTTGTACTGCTTGTGCCAGGCCATTCTACCACTAGGGAGCAGCTAACACCTGGGCGACTGCTGCCCAGTGACACCGTCCCAAGATACGAGGAGCCTGGCCTGGGTCCTCTATCACCTGTAATGCCGAAACGCACAAAATCCCACACCTACACAAGATCGCCAATATGGCTGCCTTACTATTCGGATGTGTATTAAGAGGGTTCTGTTTACACTTAAATATGTGTTTTAAGTGTTCTCTAGCTCAAGAAAAGTGTACTCACAGGATTATAAAGAACTGAGGAACCTACTGGTGAGAAAATTTTGCCAATTTACCAGGAAATTTGGTCGGGTTGAAGCGTTATCTTTTGTTGCCTTGGTATCCTTTATATCCTTTGTTGCCAGACTGCATGGTCACCATGTGACCGACGAACAGGGCTATAGAGAGGCTGCCAATATAACGTGGTGGCCACGTTTCCACCTGACACTTTGACTGGGAGGTGCTCCTACTAGTGAAAACTGAGCAGTTACTGTGCTCCATCAAAGGTGTCTTCAATGAACAATTTTATCAGCGAAATATGTGTTTTAGTGTCTCTTCCCCCACCCAAACCATAAACTGTCCATGGATAGGAACTATCTGCATACTCGTGCTGCTACCAGAAATTCTAATGTCATCAATGTCTCCACCGTCACTGAACTCCCCCCGGGAAAGTAGTCTCGTCTTTTTAGGAGCATTTCTATATTAGGTGTCCCCCCAAAGTTCTGTGGGGGGGACACCTAATATAGAAATTAGGACACTCCAAAATTTCCAGAAACTATTGTGTGCCTCCAAAAGCACCCATGAACTGGTGGTGGGCATCAAGCGCCAACATTCTTCACAATCTATGTGATCTCAACACTGTGAACCCGATAAACCGAACAGTCCTGGTTATCTGGAATCAACAAAATGGAGGGGAAATTAGATACACAAAGATCTCCTGACTGAACCATAATGACAACCCCGTCATAATTGACTAACCAGAATAGATGGAGGATGCCTGGTCAGGGGCCCCCCATCCAAGCTGAAAAATCAAAAGCAAGTGATTCCTAAATCAGAACAGGAAACACGATCCCAAACCGAGGCAATTGAACAGCTGGAAGCCACTGCATTGCAGAAAGAAACTAATGACGACAAACACTAAGAACCACCCCTGGACCATACTTTACCTGAGGGTTCTGTTTACAAGAAAACTCCCTTCCTAAAAATGGCCCTTGAAAACATTTGCAAGGAAAATCTCAATAGGGTATCCTCTGGCCTGAGATCACAGATTGTCACCCTCTTCCACAAGATGGAGACAATTTTGCACAATACTTATCTAGAAAGCGAAAGAGCTGTGTATATCTGCTCACACATCCATCTGTGAGCAGATATACAAATGAAACCTCTAACAAGACTTACCTGACAGGGACCGTGCAAGCTTAATCATGCCCAAACACCAAACCAAGATTGGGAATGGTGGCTCAATAAATTGGCTGATCAGTTTGGCCCCTGAGGCATGGAGGGTGATAATAAAAAAAAGAGAGGATATATATAAACTGGAGCTCCCATCACTTCAGGGAACACATCGCTGTGCCAAAGTGCTTCTGGTGTGGCCGATTCGGCCACACTACTCACAGGTGCGTCCAGCAGGAGCCAACTTGTGGACACTGTGCCGAGAAGGGGCACGATTATGCAAACTGTCTAAATAAAGAAAGCGACCAAGCCTGCACAAACAGCAAGTGGCAAAAGCTCTCCAACACACACTCAGTCAGAGTAACAAATGCTCAGTATATATAAAAACAAGAAGCACCCAACAATTAAGAATTCATTATGGGGACTGTGCCTAAAAGTTACAACAGCTGTATGAAATTCCTCCAGCTCAATGCACAACGAGCTATCACTGTAGTGGTACTGATAAGGCAAGGGGCTGAAGAAGAAAATCAAGACATCCTCCTGCTGCAGGAACCTTATACCTGCGCAGGTGTGCTGTCTGAGGATACCCACTCAGCTATGAAATTGTCCAGATGAAAGGAGCAACCCCATGGGCTGCTGTTGTAAGAAACTCTAATATAACCATCACCAGGATCTCACGCTACAAGTGGGCATCCTGTGCACATATTGTGACCTCTCTAAGGGAACTCTGTTATTTCCTTGTACTGTCATCCAGAAGAAGATATCCTCTCGTGCATTCAATATCTACATAAAGTGCAAACTGAACTAAAAGGAGCCAAAATCCTCGTGTCCGCTGACTGAAACTGCCGCTCACCTCAGAGGCACAGTGAGACCCCAGAGCATAGTCTCCAGAAAGGGGCAACATATGGAGGAGTTCCTGGCCAACAGCAGCTTCATTGTCATAAATCGTGCTAACAATCTTCCCACATTCAGTTCGACTCTCTAGGAGGCCAGATTGGATGCTACCATGGCCACTAGATCCCTAGCCGGTCACCTCAATAATTGGATGGTGCAAGAGGATTGGACCTCCTCTGACCACAGGGCCATCACCTTTACTATGCCTAGGTCATTCCACCATACCCAGATAAACTGCTGCAAACAGAATAGATATGCTGTCAATAAAGCAAACTGGGGAAAATTCAAAGAGGCCATCACTAGAAATGCACACAACCGTCCACCCAACCAGCTCCACAAGCAGATTCTGGATCAACACCAATGCACTGTTACCAGTGCCATTGTCAGTGCAGCTAATCAAACAATCTGGAGGAAGGACTCCTTGGCCGGGAGCTGTCCAATGATGGTCGCAAGAACTCGATCTGCTTGGAAGAGCAGTGAAACAGAAGAGACGCGCCTTTCAAAGAGCCAGGCGGACCTCCCCCCCCCCCCCAAAGTGGAACCACTCAGGCAACTGTACAGGGAGACCAGCAACACCTATACTGCGATAATCAGTCAGCAGAAGCAGCTGTCCTGGGAGCATCTGGTCTCTATGCTAGGCAACTCTGACCCCTGGAGTATCATCTTTTAGATAACCACAAATAAGCTGTCAAGGCGGAGGTAGCCACCACCATCACCCCCCAGGGTGCCATTATCAACAACTGGCATGACACTGTAAACAATATACTAGATGTCACTTTTAAACTCATTGAAGCAGACAACAACCCTGAACAGCAACTGCAATGCCAGGCCACTGCTGCATACAAATCCCCCAGGACGGAGGAGCCCTACACCCATACAGAAATCCAAACTGCCATTAACAAGATAAGAAAGAGGAAATACCCAGGACTAGATATACTCAAGCCGGAACTGTTTAGGAAAGTGGCAGAGTACACCCCGGATCTGCTCCTTGACCTTTACAACCCGTCTCCACTCAGGCTGGTTCCCAACGGACTGGAAGGTGGCAAACAATTGATCCTCAAAAATCCATCAAAACTACAGCATAAGCCCGACTCCTATTGGCCAAATGCCTCTCTGTTTGTGCTCAGCAAAGTATTGGAGCAGCTGCTCAGACAGGATTAAACTGCACTATCTCACTGCTAGCTTAACAGCAAATAAACAATTTGGCTTTAAGCCAGGAAAGTCAACCCTCGATGCACTGGAATGTATCCTTAACATGGTGGAGAGCTACTGACAAAAATATTTTCTCATCTCTATAGACTTTTCGAGGGTGTTCAATGCCCTCTGGTAGCTGAGCAGCCGACCGGGCTAGCCGAGTGAGTAAAGTACCTGCCCGGCAACCCAAAGGTCGCGGGTTCGATTCCCGCCTCGGGCCTGGATCAAAGTACTGCAAAAAAAACCTTGGGAGGTGCAATATGGCCACAGAAGCCGATGCGCCAACAACTACCAAATCAAAAAAAAAAATCGTAGCTGAGCATCCTCACAAGACTCAGGGCTGCCCAACTGCTGAAAAATTTATATGGCTGCATAAGAAGCTATCTAGCACTATATTTCCCACTATAATTCCCATTTACTGTAGTTGTATTGGTCAGAGACACACTGTTGTCATTCATTGTATTCACAAGATATTATAGGCCAACTCGTTTTCAGGAGCTCACTTTTTCAGGTCGAACAGAAATTTCTTGAGGCATGATAGCATGAGATAGGAGTATATTTCTGGAGGTCACTACCATAAAACAATAAAACAATTTGCAGTTCCTGGTTTATTGGGCTTTTCTGTTAGTGCAATATAATTATAAATCGGTAGTAAACTCTATCTTATTGTATTTGCGATAATACTGATAGCTGGAATTGTGTGGGTTTATACTTTATTGTAGTGAAATGTGTTTCCTCTTCCATGAAATCTTCAATCATATAAAAACATAAATAAATTTTCAGAATCTTCTCTTCATTCCTATTTTTAAAAGGCGAAATTGTCACTGTGTATCCCAATTGTGCATGCCGCATTCCTCGTTATTGATTGCTTATCTTTTTTATTGTTTTAAATTTTACAATAAAAAAAAAGTCAGTGAACAGAAATATTAATTAGTATGTATATATTACAGTGCTATATTTACTGTAATATTTATTTATTTATTAGAAATTTAAGAGAATGGGATGCCATAAGCCTGTGTTAGCAATTTTATTGGGTTTCTAACTGTTTTGTTGTTTTACTTACCATACTGAACATTTTGTTTTAGTGCTCTGCACCTATCCCTATTTTTCCCATAAGCCCTGTTATTTTTAACGTGTGAAATGCCATAATGCGGAGATTTTTAGGAACATGTACTGTTTTTTAGCAGAACTGACTGTATTCAAGATGTGGCCAACTATTGGCTTATACAATGGGATAATCACCTCCCTATCCTTGCTGGCAAAATTCCTTTATATCATTGACAAAACCTCATGAGCTGTCATGGCAGCCTATTTCATATCTATTTTACTTATGTTTCATTTCAGAACTTCATATCTGCACAGTTATCCCCAGGTCTTCTTCATTCTTTACTGCTATGAGTGTATTGCCACACAGCTGTTACATTACTCTGGGATTGCTGCTCCCTGTATGAAGTACATTGCATTTGTCTAGTTCTTGTTGCATGTAGAATATCATGAATAACTCCCCTGCCAACCTTTGTACATCTGCAAACTTATGCATTAAGCTTGAGGCCGACTGGGCTAGCCGGGTGGGTAAAGTGCCTGCCCAGCAACCCAAAGGTCGCGGGTTCGAATCCCGCCTCGGGCTTGGGTGCAAAGTACTGCAAAAACCTTGGGAGGTGCATTATGGCCACAGAAGCCGATGCGCCAACAACTACAAAAAAAAAAAAAAAAAAAGCATTAAGCTTGATATGCCTTCATCGTTATCATTAATAAATATAGAAAACAACAGTAGACTCAGCTCTGAACTATGGACATTAGTCCACAAAGAGCAGTGTCCATTGATAACAACTCTGTCTTCTTCACTCAACATCCCTTAATGCCACACTGCTCCAATTTATATAGCAGGCTTTTATGTGCAACAGTATCAAAAACTTTTCTGAAATATAAGTATATGATGTCAAAGTTATTTGTTTTATCCAGTTCCTTTGTTACTGTGCCATTGTATCCATTCGGATTGGCCAGACAAGATCACCTCTTAACAAATCCATGCTGTGACTGCAGTTTAACTGCAGTCCTGTCTAGATCATCCTGCATTGCTTCTTTAATTAGTGCTTTCGTTATTTTCCCTGCCACAGAAGTCAGACTCACAGGTCTGCAATTACTGTCAGTTCTGGTATAATGCGGTATATGTGTTCCTAAAAATCTCCGTGTTATGGTATTTCATGCATTAAAAACAACAGGGCTTGTGGGAAAAATAGGGATGGGGCAGAGCATTAAAAAAATGTTTAGTCTGGTAAGCAAAACACTGAAAAAAAGTTAGAAACCCAATAAAATTGCTAACACCGGTTTAAACATCTTAAATTTCTAATAAATAAATAAATAATAAATATATTTATTATTTATTTATTTATATATGTATATATTTATTATTTGGCTTTAATTTATATTACATTATATATACATACTAATTGATATTTGTTTTTTATATGACTGGAGTTTCATGGAAGGGGAAACACATTTTGCCATAATAACGTAAAAACACACACAATTCCAGCTATCGGTTTTATCAAAATGCAGTAAGATCGTATTTACTACCCGTTTATAATTGGATTGCACTAACAGAAAAGCCTAATAAACTGGGAATTGTTTTATGGTATTGATCTCCAGAAATGTGCTCCTCTGCTCATGCTATCCCACCTCACAAAATTTTTGTTGGAATAGAAAAATGTGAGCTCCTGAAAACGTGAGTCAGCCTACAATCACCGGTTTAAACATCTTAAATTTCTAATAAATAAATAAATAATAAATATATTTATTATTTATTTATTTATATATGTATATATTTATTATTTGGCTTTAATTTATATTACATTATATATACATACTAATTGATATTTGTTTTTTATATGACTGGAGTTTCATGGAAGGGGAAACACATTTTGCCATAATAACGTAAAAACACACACAATTCCAGCTATCGGTTTTATCAAAATGCAGTAAGATCGTATTTACTACCCGTTTATAATTGGATTGCACTAACAGAAAAGCCTAATAAACTGGGAATTGTTTTATGGTATTGATCTCCAGAAATGTGCTCCTCTGCTCATGCTATCCCACCTCACAAAATTTTTGTTGGAATAGAAAAATGTGAGCTCCTGAAAACGTGAGTCAGCCTACAATATTATCTATTATCTTGTGAATACAGCGAATCACAACAGTGTGTGTGTCTCCAACCAATACAACTACAGTAAATGGGAATATAGCTCTCACACATTTGACGTTTGACATTTTTTAAGCTTTGTAAACGTGTATGAATTGCTGCGCAGCTCGTTATGTTCAGCTATGTGCCGGTTTTGCATTCACCCGGTGTTATCCACAGACGAAATTGTACATGAGCCAGTGCGAAAATAGCATTACACTCGCATTTTTCCCTAATATATCATCAGTCGCGTTGGAGCAAATTCACGTTGCGAAAATGCATGTTGTAGCAGAACTGACTGTACTTATGTCTCCCTTTTGATCCTCTTTGTGAATTGGAGTTACATTTGCACATTTCATCCATAGCGACTTTCCCTGAATCCAGTGATGCTCTCGTAATCACGAGTAAAGTTTTCCTTATCTCTTTTTGCTGCCTCTTTTAATATAACAAGATAAATCCAATCTGACCCAGGTGCTTTTTTAGATTTAGCTTCAACAATTTCTTCTCCATTTTCCAGTCATTGTATAATCATTCAGCTCCCTATGACAATTTGACACATTATGGCATCCCATTCCTAAAAAATTCCTCTTATGTGAATATAGGTGCAAAATACTGTTTGTTTATCAGTAACCTAATCAGGATCATCAATTGGTAATCAGTTCATATTTAGCAGGGTAATGGGATTCAACAGCTGCCTTCTACTGTTTACATAAATAAAGAAATTTTTGCTGCTTTTCTTTGCATTCTTGCCAGAGACTTGTAATGTACTTCAGCTTGCCGAACCTCTCTTGTAACTTGATTGCAGATATACATATAATGTAGGCATCTTTATCACCTGATAATAAACTACTCCTGCTACTGTGTGAGTGACCATCCCACAATTCCAGTCAGTGTCTGAGAAGATAAAATCCACGATTCACTCATTACAAAACATTCTGATTTACTGGCTTGTTTTTCAGTATATGTCTAGTTGATTATTATACTCATTACAGTAATTATGCCTATAACACTGCAGGTAAAAGATCCACTGGGTGGCGGTGATCACAGTGTATTAATGTGGA
Organism: Mastigoproctus giganteus; assembly: GCF_048544385.1. Taxonomy (NCBI): domain Eukaryota; kingdom Metazoa; phylum Arthropoda; class Arachnida; order Uropygi; family Thelyphonidae; genus Mastigoproctus; species Mastigoproctus giganteus. The sequence continues at coordinate 165,053,688 of NC_143580.1, read as the reverse complement.
ATTTAATTAAAGACGTAACTATTGTCAAGGGTAAAGGGGGAACCTTTCATAAAAGTGACTACAGTGATCTCAGACATTTTTTAAATCTATGTAATGGTACCAACCGATAATGTTACCAACTGTAAATTGTAAATGAGAAGCATTCAGGGAAGTAATCTTAGAAACTGCTCAGCTTTTCATACCAACTAAGAAATACTGTTCAAGGTACTTTTTACACCCAAAAGTGATGTCAAATCAGACTTGTAGCAGAAAAGAAAAATGTATGAGATGCATATAAATTATCAGGTGATACAGAAGCCTATGATATACAGAGTCTAGTAACAATATTATGACTCCCCTCCACCAATGCAGATATCACACACACACACCGCAAGCATATAAGGCTTGATGTTCAGCATCCGTGAACACAGTAACAGCCTCTGTCATGGGCAAAGCACTTGACCTATCAGGCCTGGAAAAAGGCATGAACATCGGCTAATGGGCCAGGGGAGCCAGCATTTCCAAAACAGCGGACTTTGTGAAATGGTAACGTGCTGCAAGTATTAAGACTGGGACGAATGGGACAGCTTTGACAACCCAACATGCCATTTGTGGAGCCCCATGTGGCATTGATCCCAGAGGTGAACGTCGGCTGAAATGGTTGGTCAGGACTGATTGGCACACTACTGTTGCTCACCTGGCTGTCCAAATGAACCATGGGGTCACCAGAAAGGTCTCCAACACAACAGTGCAGCGAACCCTGTTGTGTATTGGGCTCCAGAGAAGATGCTTGGTGATAGCACCCACCATGCTGACGGCCATTCACCGCAAACAATGCCGTCAGTTTGTAGAGCGATACCAACACTGGACCCCGGCCGAGTGGCAATGGGTGGCCTTCTCCGATGAGTCACATCGGAGAAGGCCACCATCGATTGGTAGGACGGTGGCATATTAGGCATGAAACCTCCAAGAACAGACACCCAGACACGATTGTTGGCAGAAGGCAAGCTGGTGGGGACAGTGTTATGGTCTGGGGAATATTTTCATGGCATGGCTTGGGTCTGCTGATACCTCTAGAGGGCACCCTGAATGCAAATGGTTGCCTTTCGATTGTCGCTGATCAGGTACACCTGTACGTGTTTACAGTGTTCCCCGGAGGCGATGGTACCTATCATCAAGACAGTGCGCCATGCCCTGTCGCCAGAATTGTCCGTGAGTGGTTTGAGGAGCACAATGAAGACTTCAAGCTATTCCCTTTGCCACTGAATTCCACAGATCTTAACTCAATTGAAAATCTATGGGACCACCTCGATCGACATCAGATGGATGGATCCTCCACCAAGGAACCTACAGGAACTTCGGGGTGCACTGCAGTCTGCATGGTCACAGATACTTGTAGCAACCTTCCGCTGACTTATTGAGTCCCTCCCATGGCGGCTAGATGCGGTGCATTCTGCAAAAGGCACGTATTCTGGATACTAGGTAAGTGGTCATAATAGTGTGACTGGATCCTGTATATATAAATAAATATATATACAGGGTCCAGTATATAAATAAATATAAATAATTCTGTAATCGAGTCACAAAAGAGATTATGCAAGCTAAGGCAGATAATGAGAACTCTCGGGCCTAGAAGGGCGCCTCCATAGCCAGCTGCGTAGCACACGCTTCTTGATTAGACCAGGGTTCGAGCCCGTGACCACCAAATATGGAGGATGCGGAAAGGTCAGGGAATGACCACCTCATATCCCCGGAGCAATATGGCCTTAGTTGCTAATGCTCCTAAAAACCAAATAACAACAACTGTCCTAGAATTCAAAGAACAGCAATAAAGACTTCTGTTCTTATATTATCATTCAGCCCTGAAGAAATATAAATGGATCTAGTATTCACTAGTGTGGCATTTATCTTTATGATCATATGCAGTTCACACAGTTTAGTTAGTGTGTGTTTTCTCCCCCCCCCCATAACCAGTACTGCAACATCTCCCTTCAGGTTGCTACTAAAGATAGAGAAAGTTGCATCTTGTTCGTGTTTAAGTCAAGGAGCATTTAATCGAGCATATCATCTTATTTTAATACTACAAGTTATCATCAGCCATTTTCAATCCACTGCAGGATGAAGACCTCTCCAGCAACTTTCCAGTTCATTCTGTTTTGTGCAATGGCCATCCATTTACTACCCACAAACTCGTGAATATCTACGTTGTTGTCTTCCAGGTTTTCTTTTAGCTCCTCTTGGATATACCATTCTGTTATTTTCTTATATCCATCTTTCATCATGTCTTCAATTTATGTGTCCTTCCCAAGTCCATATCAGTTCTTTAGTTTTGATAAGAATGTTCTTTATTTGTGCTGCCTAATTCATGTGTTTTTCTCTTCTTATCTAACAGTCTGATTCCTAATATAATTCATTCCATTCTTTTAGTGAATGCCCAAGTTTCATTTCTATAAGTCATGGTATGGAGTATACATCGTTCATTGATTTACATTTCAGACAAATTGGGATATTGCTCCTGTGTATATTTCCTGAAGCTATCCATCCGAAATATATTCTTCTCTTGATTTCCAGCCATTTATCATTATTACAGCTAATGACTTGTCCCAGGTAAGTATATAAATCCACCTTTTCAATTGCTACTCCTTCAATGATTATATCCTTTTCTGTGGCATACTTGTTCATCATTACTTTTGTAACCATATTTGTCTTTAGTCTGGAATCCTTACTAACTCTGCATAACTGATTAAGGTTTTCCTCTAATTCTTTGGGATTGAGGCTTTTGATCACAATGTCATCTGCAAATCGTAAATGGTTTAGATACTCTCCATTCCTTTACTTCTCCATGGAGTAAATGGGAAGGAAACTCGACATGGGGAACAAAATTTTTAAATCAACTAGATGACTGTTATTTGTATCAACATGTCAGGGAAAATACTAGAGAAAAGAGTATCCTAGACCTCATCATCACACATGAATCAGATGACATAACAGGGCTGACAGTAGAGGAACCAGTAGCAGGAAGTGATCACGGAGTTCTACGGTGGATGATGACAAGAGAGGTAGCAGAAATAAAAGGCAAAGGAATGGGTTTTAATTTCAGAAAAGGAAATTACGATGCCTTAAGGTACTACATGGCCTCTATTAACTGGGTAGATATCGCGCAGAGAATGAATACAATTGAACTGTGGTACGCTTTTAAAACATTAATCACAGATGCCTTGAATGCGTATATACCATTAAAAAAATACTCCACGAGGAGGGTTCCAAGTTGGATGACTAGTGAAGTTGCCGCATTACTTGAGCAGAAAAAGGTGGCATGGAAAGGTTACAGAACAACAAAAAGTACTGAAGCCTATAACAGCTACAAGGTGATGTGTAATAGAGCCACAGAAAAGGTTCGACAGGCAAAGGCAGTTTATGAGAAATCACTAGCAAACAGAGCAAAGAGGGGGGATAAAGAATTCTTCACATATATAAATGCCAAGAAGAGCAGGACAAACCAGATCGGACCTTTATGTAAGGGAAAGGGGATAGTAATAAATACACCAGCTGCCGTTGCAGATGAACTCAACAGTTATTTTGCATCGATATTTACAAATGAAAAGCCTTTTGTGGCAAAGGGAAATTGTGGGAGCGAAGTTAAAAAATATGTAATTAATGATATTGAAATTTCGCAAGATTATTTAATGAAAAAACTTTCGAGCCTACAGACCAGTAAGGCTCCTGGAGTTGATGGAATATACCCTATAATCTTAAGAGAGGCGGCAAGCGAGTGCATTGAACCATTGAGGCTAATTATGCGAGCATCATTAGACTCTGGGGAGATTCCCTTGGATTGGAAAAGTGCAAATGTATCTCCCATACATAAGGGTGGCTCTAAAAGTGAAGTTGGAAATTATCGACCTGTCAGTCTGACTTCAGTAGTAGGGAAAATCATGGAGGCAATGATCAAGGGTGGAATTCAGGATCATTTGGATCGAATTGAAATTCTCAAGGATACTCAGCATGGTTTCGTAAAGGGAAAATCATGTTTAACAAATCTGGTTCGCTATTTCGAAAGGGTCACTCACAAGCTGGATTTAGGGAATAATTTCGACATTGTTTATTTAGATTTCAGCAAAGCTTTTGACTCAGTCCCACATGAGCGGTTGCTTTATAAGCTGGAACAGGTTGGAATCACTGGGAAAATCCTTAGATGGATAGAAGGATGGCTTCAGGGCAGGAGGCAGAGGGTTGTGATAAATGGCTATTCCTCAGATTGGGTTGATGTAAGAAGTGGGGTTCCCCAAGGATCAGTATTAGGACCACTGTTGTTTTTAATTTTCATAAACGACATTGATGAAGGGATAGAGGGTGTGATGTCTAAATTTGCAGATGATGTTAAAATTGGGAGAGTAGTTAATGATCACTGTCAAGCTGAGCTTCTTCAGAGAGGCCTAGATAGACTTCAGGAATGGTCAGAAAAATGGCAGCTGTGCTTTAATCCAACAAAGTGTAAGGTATTACACCTGGGAAACAGTAATCCCAAAAAAACTTATTCACTTGGTGGAGTTCAACTAAAGCCAGTACTGGAGGAAAGGGACTTGGGTGTTACGATACGGTCAGACATGAAATTCTCTGAGCATTGTAAACAGGTTGCAAGGAAGGCCCATGGTGTCCTATCAATGATCTATCGAACTTTTGCAAGTAGAGATAGGGACGTGATAATCCCATTATATAAGGCTTATGTTAGACCACACTTGGAATACTGTGTTCAAGTATGGAGACCGCACCTGAAGAAAGACATTGAGCTTCTTGAAAGGGTGCAAAGAAGGGTAACTCGCCTGGTGAGATCGGCAAAAGGGCGTCCTTATGAAGAAAGACTTCGAATATGTGGGTTGCAGAGTTTGGAAACTAGACACCTTAGAGGAGATTTGATTGAGGTGTTTAAGGCTCTGAGAGGCATCAGTAAAATGAATGAGGACAAAATTTTCAAGATTATAAATGATGCTAGAACTAGGGGACATAAATTCAAGTTACGGGGGGAAATGTTTAGATTGGATTGCAGGAAGTTCTATTTTAGCCAGCGAGTTATAAATTACTGGAATAAGTTGCCTTCATGGGTGGTAGAGGCCGACAGTTTGGGGAAATTCAAAGGTCATCTGGATAGTACTTTCGGGTAAGGGAAGCACATAGGATGATAGGTTTAATTTCCTTTTTATTTATTTTTTATTTTATTAATTATTATTATTTAGTTATTTATTTTTATTTTTTTGTTTTTATCATTGTTTTGTTCGGATTTATTTTTTTTAATTTTTTTTTTTTTTTTTTTTTTTTGGCTGGTGCAGCATAAGCCATAGGCTTTCTTGCACCATGCGGCCGTTACTAATACTAATACTAATACTAATACATTCACATTGACTCCTTTCTGAGACCAGTCTAATCTTCTGAAAGCTTCCTCAAGGGCAGCAGTAAACAACTTCGGAGGTATTATGTCTTCTTATCGAACTCCTTTCTCAGTTTTAATTTTATTTTTTTTTTTTTTTTTTTTTTTTATAAAACTATAGGTTCTAATACATCTCGTGTTTGGGGTTTTCATAAAAAAAAAAAAAAAAAAAATGTATGTACATAAATAAATTGATGATACATAATAATGTCTGTATCAAGCAAACGTTACAGATTACTTAAGGGAACTTACTTTTAAAAAATTATCAAGTGTACCCTGATGTGTTCTCTTTATGAATTGCAACTGAACAAAGTCGGTGCAGGTATTTAATGCTGATAAAGGACTGCCTTCCTGAATGAAATAGCATCTCAATTCAGCGATATATTTCCTGGCATCCCGGTTAGTCACTTGCTTAGGTATATCATGGTCATCATTTTCTTGGTCTTCTGGTGTATCTGGATGTTTTTTCCACAATCTGTTCAATAATTGTTTCCTCATAATCTTCATTTTCATCATAGCATTGAAGATTATCGCCAATCCTCAAAAATGCTTTGCAATTTTGGATGTGTTGCAGTTCCAAAGCTATTTCATTTTCTGTACAGCTCATTATGTCTAAATCAAAATTAGTTGCGAAACCACATTTAGCAAAACAATTCTGATTTGTTTTGCTGCTTATTTGTCAGCAGCTATCGGTGATAAATTGTACAGATTTTAACATTATAATTGTACAGATTTTAACATTGAAACTTTGAACTAACTTCTATTGATTTTGAAGATGATGTCAGCAGATTTTCCTCAGTTGCTTCAAGGATGTGATTGACCAGTTTTTTGCAATAATAGGTCTTCAAATTTTTTATAATTCCCATGTCCATGGGCTATATCAGGGATGTGGCGTTAGGGGGTAAAGATTGTGGTTCAATATTTTTTAAACCATCTACATTAGGGTGTGCTGTGCAGTTGTCCAATAACAACAATTTTTCTGGACTTCAGTTGCAGTTCTATGTCCCAGTTCATTAGCCATTGTTTAAAAATATATGTGGTCATCTACGCCTTCTTATTGGCATAATGCAAAACTGGAAAACTGCCTATTGTAAGCCTCTTGAAGCAACAAGGTTTAGTACTTTTACCAATAACCAAAAGTTTGAGTATCATTTCCTGACATGTTTTAGCAGCACAACACTGTTACACGATCCATTGCTTTCTTTGAACCGTGTTATGTGTTAATAGCTCAGGGAACTATTCAGCGTAGGATGATAATACAAGCCTGTTTCATCGGTGTTGTAAATGTCATCCCACTAGATTTTTTAGGCAACTCTGACAGTTTTTCAGATTTCCATTGCTCAGTGCTCGTAGCATCAGCACTATCCTTCTCGCCATGTGCTTTTTTGTAACTAATGTCATGTTTACATTTCCATCGAGATGACCAACCATCCATCGCTTTGAAATTTATGTAACCTAGCTGTTTGGCCAACTCTTACACACCTCTTTTAGATACAGTAGGAAACCATTGATTTAAAGCATCTCGGACATCTGGATCTTTGCCTTCCCTCTTTCACTTATCAGATGTTTTCTTTAAACCCACATGCAATGTCCACTCCTCTCTAAGTTTTTCTTGTTGCTGTAGCAGTCATGAAATTGTAGATTTTGGCACCTTAATTATCTCTGCCAGCTGACGATGACTGTTGTTAGGAGGTTGACTTTTTATCTTGTCAAGAATAGTGATTTGTTCTGAAAGTGACAAATCTTTACGTGGCATCTTGACAGGGGTCTTAAATGTACTGGGGGGAAAAATCAGTGCACTGTTTGGTACAGTTTTTAATCTATGTTAACCCACAAGATGTATATACATGGTGTCTCAAAAAATGCACAGCATAACTTCAGGAGCCGACCGGGCTAGCCGAGTGGGTAAAGTACCTGCCCGGCAACCCAAAGGTCGCGGGTTCGATTCCCGCCTCGGGCTTGGATCAAAGTACTGCAAAAACCTTGGGAGGTGCAATATGGCCACAGAAGCCGATGCGCCAACAACTACCAAATCAAAAAAAAAAATAAAATAAAATAACTTCAGGAACGAGTTCTTCATACGTAGACAATAAAAATATTTTATATCAACATAGTTCCAGAATTGCTTGGTTCCCGAGTTATTAACCATAATGTCTTATCTCCCACAGGTGATTTGCTTCATTACAAGGTACTGACAGAATCTGGTGGTTTTGCATTCCGGCCATGTACTCAAATCAGGAGCAAGCGGATATGCACTTTATGTATGGTTTGGCGGATGGCAATACTCTGGAGGATCGTTGTTTGTACCACAAAAGGTTCCCAGAACGAAGATGTCCAGACAGGAAAATGTTTGAAGGGATCCATCACTGCCTTCACTGCCTTTGTGAACATGGGACCTTTACACCTTGTGCTGCCAACAGAGGACAACCAAGATCTACGACTCCTGAAGTAGAGGAGGAGATTTTGGATGTTATGCATGCCACTCCTGGAATCAGCACATGCAGAATAGCAATGCAACTGGCTTTTCAACATTCAGCTATTTGGAGAGTGTTGCGAGAACACCAACTGTATCCTCACCATCTGCAACGGGTACAGGCCTTGTCACCAGCAGATTACCCTGTGCGAGTAATGTTGTTCTGCCAGTGGTTCTTGCAGCAGTGTGGTACTACTCCTCACTTTTCTGCCTTAGTAATATTCACAGATATTTGTGGGGCCATTTAAAGTCATTAGTGTATTCAACTCCGTTAGCTGATGTGGAAACTCTCCGCAATCGAACTGTGGCAGGTTGTGAGACAATACGGAACATGCCCCAGTAATTTGGCACCGTCTTCACGAGTCCATGAGACGTCGATGTGAGGCCTGTATTCAGGCAGGAGGTGGTCATTTTGAATAATTACTATAAGGTGATGTGAACAGTTAAGTGTCATAGACAGACCTTCAAAACTCGGAAACCAAGCATTTCTGGAACTATGTTGATATAAAATATTTTTATTGTCTTAATATGAGGAACTCATTCCTGAAGTTATGCTGTGTATTTTTGAGACACCCTGTATATGTACCTGGTGTGATCGTAAACAGTTGTATACTGCAAGCAAAATTTCTATCAGAATCTAATTACCACAACACAGAACAAATGCAACACAACCACCCTACAAGCAAGACTTCACAATAACTACTGACTCAGCTGCTGTCCGCCTGATCTCTGTGTTACGAGCATGCACGCCATCTACATACATACATACAGCAGTTGTTGTTCGATCACGACCCTCACTGCCCCAATTAAGTGGCGAGTTGGCCCAAATAAGCAAAACAAATTCAGGTTAATTCCTGTTTTGTTTCTGTTCTTCATGTTTTGTCCCAAATAAATGGCTGTCCCGATTAACCGGTGCCCCAATTACCGGAATCCACTGTATTATTTTTTTTTCTCTCCAATATTTCTTTTGTTTTTTGAATATATATTTTTATCAAGTTATTGAGAATTAAAAAAATAGTATGTCAGTTCAAACTTTTTTAGTAGTTTAAGTTTTGAAGATCACTTATACAGGTTAAAACAATATATAATAAGGAATGCTGCCTTTTCAAGAAAAACTTGCCCTCTGTGAGAGAAACTTCCTTCATTCACTCAAGTCCTTATGATCAAGAACTGTTAGTGGTAATATGATTCCCATATGAGGTACCAATACTAAAAAATATCATCTTTAAAGAAAGCTAACTCATCACTGAGTGTATTTAGCGTCAGATGGCACCAGGGGGTTCCCCCATCTCCATGTAGTTTACATTGTGGTGTGATGCAGTGTGCTGTAAAGGCCAGAGATTTTAAAGTGCGTGGATCTTGGAATGTGTTATATCATGTGCCGTTGTTCTTCTGGCCATTATCACTGATATAGTGAGTAATGGTTATCATGAGGAAATTGTCGGTCCCTTGATGCTCTTTATAACCAAGTTCGACTGTATATGAAATTTGATTTTATAATAATAGTAGCAGTAGTAATGGAGGCATGTGATGCAAGAAAGCAAGTGCATCAGCAAAAAAAAAAAAAACAATTTCATACATCCATTCCCTCTAAAAGTTTGTCCAGCTCCTCCTTGAATTTATTTAAGCTATTAACTTTCACAACATATGGAAGTTTTGTTCCAGCAATTAACCACCCGCTGGCTAAAGGCAAATTTCTGCACATCTATTCTACAACTGTCTTTCCTCAATTTGAATTTATACTCCCTCAGATTCATAATCTGAGCAAGCAGAATCCGATGAGAATTCAGCGTGCTCAACCCATTCAAAGCCATATACGCCTCAATCAAATCACCTTGCAGGTGCGTAGTCTCCAGCCACCGCAATTTGCAGAACTTTAGCCTTTCTTGGTAAGAAACCCCTTCGTTCCCCTCACCAATCTTGTTGCCCTTCTCTGTATGCACTCAAGTAACTCTATGTCCTTCCTAAAATGAAGCTTCCAGACCTGTACCTAAAATGAGGCTTCCAGACCTAGACCTCATGATGTGGCCTGACCATTGCCTTATTATCATCATCATCCATTTTCAATCCACTGCAGGATGAAGGCCTCTCCAGCAACTTTCCAGTTCCTTCTGTTTTGTGCAATGGCCATCCATTTACTACCCAAAAACTCATGAATTTCATCTATCCATCTCCACCTTTGTCTTCCAGGTTTTCTTCTAGCTCCTCTTGGATACCATTCTGTTATTTTCTTAGTCCATCTGTCATCTTGTCTTCGAGCTATGTGTCCTGCCCAAGACCATTTTAGTTCTTTAGTTTTGATGAATGTCCTTTACTTCAGTTTGCTGCCTAATCCATGTGTTTCTCTTCTTATCTAACAGTCTGATTCCCAATATAATTCGTTCCATTCTTCGCTGTGCAATTCTCAGCTTCTCTTCCATTCTTTTGGTGAGTGCCCATGTTTTGCTTCCATAAGTCATGGTGGGGAGTATACGTTGGTTCATTATTTTACGGCGCCTCCGTAGCCAGGTGGGAAGGAGCAGCAGTGTGTAGCACACGCTTCTTGATTAAACCGGGGTTCGAGCCCGTCACCACCAAATACGGAGGATGCGGAAAGGTCAGGGAATGACCACCGCATATCCTGGAGCAATATGGCCTTAGTTGCTAATGCTCCTTAAAAAAACCAAACAACAAACATTATTTTACGTTTCAGACAAATTGGGATATTGCTCCTCAGTATGTGACTATATTTCTCGAATGCTATCCATCCAAAATTTATTCTTCTCTTGACTTCCAGCCATTTATCGTTATTACAGCTAATGACTTGTCCCAGATAAGTATATGAATCCACATTTTCAATTACTGCTCCTTCAAGCATTATATCCCTTTCTGTGGCATACTTGTTCGTCATTACTTTTGTTTTAGCCATATTCAACTTTAGTCCAAAATCCTTACTAACCATGCATAACTGATTAAGATTTTCCTCTAATTCTTTGGGATCGTGGCTTATGACCACAATGTCATCTGCAAATCGTAAATGGTTTAGGTACTCTCCGTTCACATTGACTGCTTTCTGTGACCAGTCTAATCTTCTGAAAGCTTCCTCAAGGGCAGCAGTAAGCAGCTTCGGAGATATTGTCTCTTTGTCGAACTCCTTTCTCAATTTTAAATTTCCTACTGTCTTTGTCTAGTCTAACAAAGGAGGTAGCATTCTCATATATTTTCTTCAAAATCACAATATGTGGGGTATCTATGCCTTGTCTTTCCAGTGCCTGAAACATTGCCTTATGTTGTATGGAATCAAATGCCTTTTCATAATTCACAACTGCCAGGCATAGTGGTGTTTTATATTCATTTGCCTTCTCCATTAGCTGTGACATTACGTGAAGGTGATCCATAGTTGAGAATCGTGTCCTAAAGCCAGCTTGCTCTTTCGGTTGATTCTCATCAAGTATTCTTTCTAATCTATTAGTAATGACTCTTGTGAACAACTTGCAGATGTGGGATAACAAGCTAATTGGTCTATAATTTTCAATTTCTGATTTATCTCCTTTCTTATGCAGCAAAACTATGATTGCATTATTCCACTGCTTAGGCGTCACACCTTATCTAATGCATTTTGTGACGAATCTTGCCAGTTTTTGTGTTATGTCTCTTCCTCCCAATTTTAACAACTCTACAGTAACTTCATCTTCCCCCGGAGCTTTCTGATTCTTCATTTTCTTCAACGCATGTTCTACCTCATCAGGAAGGATATCAGGTATGTTATGTGTGTTACTAATTTGCGATCCATCTTCCCCACTGCTGGCATCATTCCCTCGCTCCTTGTATAACTCTTTGTAGTAGTCTTCTGCTATTTGAATTATGTCTTTCTGTATTACTGCTCATGACTGCTGATTTAAATCCTTTGTTTTCCCTTAATGCTTGTTCTACTTTTCTTGAGTTAAATTTTCTTATGTCTGAGTCTCTTTCTAATGGCTTTGCATAACTCAGTATACTCAATTTTCTCCCTGTCAGTGTTTTTCCTTGCTCTTTGTTTTTCGTCTTCGGTTCATCATGACAAATGTTTCTTGACTGATTTTTTTCTTCTTTGGATTTCTTTTTACCTATAGTTTTCTTGGGCTTTATCACTTTCAGAAAATTGTAATATTCCTCGTCGATGTCTTGGTCCTGAACAGTCTGCAGAAGCTCAAACTTGTTCTTAAATTCCAGTACATACTGCTTTGTCTCCTCTTCTGTTATCTCAAAGACTTTTGGATTATTTACTCGAGTCAGTTTTTTTTTCCTTTCTTTTCTTACATCTGTAGCAAGTGTGCATCTTACCATTCTGTGATCACTTCCAACATTTACCTTGTTCAGGACAGTAACATCCTTCATGATATATCTTCTGTTAGTGAGGATGAAGTCGATTTCATTAGTTGTTAATCCATTTGGGCTCTTCCATGTCCACTTTCTGTTCACCCTTTTCTTGAAAAAAGTTCATTACTGACATTCCTCTAGATTCTACAAATTCCACAAGTCTTTCATTTCTTTCACCAATTCCAAAATTTCCTATAGTTCCCCTTTCTGCACTGTTTTGTCTCTTTCCAATCTTGGCATTGAAGTCCCCCATAATGATAGTTTAATGAGTTTTCTGTTCATCTAGAAGACTCTCAATTTCGGTGTACATTTCTTCAACCTCTTTTTCATCGTGGCTTGATGTGGTGCATAAATCATTATAACCGTTAGCTTATACCTCTTAGAAATCCTGAGTAGTAGTCTTGACACCCTTGGTGATGTACTTTTGAATTCCAAAATTGTTGTTTTTTATTGCCTTATACAAAGGGATAATCGCCTCCATTTTTCTGTATATCATTGACAATACCCCATGACGTGCTCTGGCAGCCTGTCTGCATTGCTCAGAAAACTTCATATCTGACTGCCCAATTACTCCCAGATCTTTTTTCATTTTCTACCACCCTTGGTGTAGTACCACACAGTTGGTACATTTCTCTGGGTTTACTTCTGCCCATATGCAGTACTTTGCATTTGTCAATGTTAAACTTCAGTTTCCACTTCTCAGCCCATCTGCCCAAATTTTCTAGATCCTGTTGCAGTAGCACATTGCGATTACTGTCATTTACTACCCTGCAAACCTTTGTATCATCTGCAAACTTTGATATTAAGCCTGATATACCTTCATCAATATCATTGATAAATATACAAAACAACAGTGGGCCCAACACCGAACCCTGGAATGGTTCGGTGTTGGGCCCACTGTTGCCTTACATTTGTCTTGCTGACATAATTATCTCCACAATCCATATATTGCATTTTTTAGACAACATTTTTTTGTTTTATTGTCAGGAATTGAGGTTATCATATTTTTCCCAATTAATTACAGCATACCACCAGGAAGCCACACACACACATACATGGTAACTGTGCTGCATTCGGGGGACACCTGGATTGCTGATTTGGTATGCCATACGTATGGACAAATTTTATTTGCTCTCATCTAATCCCATCACTGCTTATCTTTACTCCATGTCAAATAGTAACTGTTCGTGACTGATTGCATCTTTACAAGTTCATGTTAACCCTAAACTCACTTCATCCATAGACAAGTACTGGTAACAGGATCACTAGGCTGGGGATAATTCCTCATCACAGGTTCTCTAACTTTTATGTGTTGATGCATCAGTAGTCTTGTGATTAGTGAATTGGCCCATGTACATAATTTTCCTATTTGTGGAAGTTGCTCTTAGTGGGCCTGTTCCATATACCAACACATCTAATATATATTCCTGCTTGTTTGTACTACTAGATACAATATATACATTTTTTTGACAATTGATAGATTACTGTTTAAAAAATTATGTATATTGGTTCTAAGCTGCACTTAATCTTGCCAATTATGTAATGTGAGCATGGTTAGTATATGTGCAGAGCACTCTTGGAATTCCTTAAAATTTAATCCTTTACATACTGAAAATAAAAATCTCTTTGAAGTGAACTAATTTTAATAGACTATTTTTATTTTGTTAGACTTATTTTGGAGAGTGAGCAGATGATACAAACCTTTGTATCATCTGCAAACTTTGATATTAAGCCTGATATACCTTCATCAATATCATTGATAAATATACAAAACAACAGTGGGCCCAACACCGAACCCTGGAATGGTTCGGTGTTGGGCCCACTGTTGCCTTACATTTGTCTTGCTGACATAATTATCTCCACAATCCATATATTGCATTTTTTAGACAACATTTTTTTGTTTTATTGTCAGGAATTGAGGTTATCATATTTTTCCCAATTAATTACAGCATACCACCAGGAAGCCACACACACACATACATGGTAACTGTGCTGCATTCGGGGGACACCTGGATTGCTGATTTGGTATGCCATACGTATGGACAAATTTTATTTGCTCTCATCTAATCCCATCACTGCTTATCTTTACTCCATGTCAAATAGTAACTGTTCGTGACTGATTGCATCTTTACAAGTTCATGTTAACCCTAAACTCACTTCATCCATAGACAAGTACTGGTAACAGGATCACTAGGCTGGGGATAATTCCTCATCACAGGTTCTCTAACTTTTATGTGTTGATGCATCAGTAGTCTTGTGATTAGTGAATTGGCCCATGTACATAATTTTCCTATTTGTGGAAGTTGCTCTTAGTGGGCCTGTTCCATATACCAACACATCTAATATATATTCCTGCTTGTTTGTACTACTAGATACAATATATACATTTTTTTGACAATTGATAGATTACTGTTTAAAAAATTATGTATATTGGTTCTAAGCTGCACTTAATCTTGCCAATTATGTAATGTGAGCATGGTTAGTATATGTGCAGAGCACTCTTGGAATTCCTTAAAATTTAATCCTTTACATACTGAAAATAAAAATCTCTTTGAAGTGAACTAATTTTAATAGACTATTTTTATTTTGTTAGACTTATTTTGGAGAGTGAGCAGTGGAAACAAGCTGATGTCCCAGTAGAATTTCAGAAATTAGTTGACCATATACTTAAAGAAGGTACTTGCTTAAAAATAATTTATATAAAATATAATCACTTCTTTCTGGCTGTAATCTGTTCTTTCTGTATCACAATAGAAATTAAAACAAGGGAATACTGTATCTGTTTACAGTATTCCCTTGTTTTTATAATGAATGCTTAATTTTTCATTTTAAATAAGGCTGCATAACAAAATTTCAAAACGTTTCTGGATTTCTTGATGATTTTGTATTAACTTGGGTATGATGATTCTGGATACTATTTAGTTTTTGTATAGCATCAACAGTTTGTCCATAGATAAAAGAAATGTAAATATGCAATAATACTACACTGCATCAGTTTTATTAACAATGTTTTAACTTCTGTATGGAGTAGAGTATTAATCTTGTTACAAATAAACAAGCTAAAAAAAATCAGAAATTATAAAGTAGGAACCCTGTTTGAGTTATAAAAAAAAAGAAAAAGGAAATTCTTAAAAATGTACATTTGAACATTTTTGTCTTTTGTGGTCTGTGTGACCCATCATGGATCACATTGACCACAAGAGCCACCCATCATGGCTTCATCCCACCTTCCTTAGTATTTCTTCTCCATTGATACTATATCCTGATGGAATTTTTCACTAACATATCTGAAAAAATCCCGGTGAAAGTGCATATATTTGAGCTTGATTGATTGTCATTCTCCACACCATTTTTCTGTAATTTTCAAGCAGTTTGTCAACTAGATCTTTCTAATTTTACAAGCATCTCCCTCAGCTTCAACTTCCAGGCATTTCTCTTAGCCTTTTGTTTTTGTCTTACAGCTCCTTCCAACAATGCTATACTACTGTTGAGTTTCAGATAATGAAAAAATAGAATAAGTCTTTCCTCAACATTTTACTCTTTTTTTTTTTTTAAGCAAAAAAAAAAATATATATATATATATATATATATATATATATTAAAAAAAATTGTGATCAATGTTGATCTTAAATGCGTTGATCCTTTAACATGTTCTTTTATACGCAGACTGTTCCTTAAAATAGTATTCACTGTTGAAGCAGTAAGACCTAATTCCGTGTAATAGATGATAAACTTTGTCCTGCTTCTTACTTCCTAATCATTTTCATCTTTATTTCTAAATCAGTTTTGTTTTGTTTCGTTTCGTTTCTTAGCACTGCCATCACTTGCACTTTCCATCGATCCCTTCACTATCGTAATAAGTAAATAGGAATGAAGAGAAGATTCTGAAAATTTATTTATATGATTGAAGATTTCAGTGAAGGGTAACTCATTTCACCATAATCCGTAACGGAAAAACCCACAGAGTTCCAGTTATCGCCAATACAATAAGATTGAATTTACTACCTGTTTATAATAGATTTTGCTAACAGAAGAGCCCAATAAACCAGAAAGTGCAATTGTTTTTATTGTTTTATGGTAGTGACCTCCAGAAATGTTTTAGAAAAATATTACAAAGGCTTTCAAAATTGATTCTTATATCGGCACATATAATAACGATGAAAGTGTAGCGCAATTTCCATTATAGAGATAAATAGCTTAGTTATATAGCAAAAATTTCAACTTCCGAGGTCTTGAAACGAATTACCAAAAAAAAAAAAAAAAAAAACCCCAGTGTAAAACAACGTGTTATTGTGTTCACATTACGATATTATCACGATAATTTATTCCTACGGGATGCAAAATATGTTTCCACAGTTGTTTTAAGGTTGCACCAGCTGGCAGAAGCTTTCGTATCAAATTTCCGTAAGTTGAATGTTATGTAAGCCGGGGAGTGCCTGTATACAAACAAAATACGGGAAGGTAATCCACAAAGTCATAAGGGTGTTTTTGGGGATTCATACTGGGCCCGACATAATGGAATATGGTTTTTGATATCTGACTGGCCAGGGAGTATCCCAATGTTAAATTCATCATGTATGCCAATGATTCGGCAATATTAATCAAAGGAACTTCTAAGTGCAACTTGGAAACGAAGGCAAATCAGGTACTATAGGAGCTTGCTATCTGGATGCAAAACCACAAACTAACAGTATCAACCAAGAAAACAATTCAGATACTACTAAATGGCTCACTAGACAGAATAGACCTCCCTCTCATAAAATATAATGAAGAACAAAATAAGATCAGCAACCAACTACAATTACCTCTGTGCCATTATAGACAATAAATTCTCCTTTACTCATCATGCCAAACATCAAAGAGAAAATTAAAAAAGGATTCTGGGCTAATTGTCAGAATAGCAAACAAGGAATGGGTTTTAAAATCTAGCACCTTGAATCTGTACTATCATGCAGTCTTTCTACCTATAATGAGGTAGAAAGACTACCTCAATAATATTACCCTCCTGTTTTCCTTCTGCTTACAAATACCTAATCTCCAGCTTTTTTGCTAGTCAGGTTTGGCAGCTATATTTGTGAAAGTTTGATTGTGTGAAACAGCATTGTTTTCAGTAATATGTGACAGCAGCATTTTATCATAACTGTGTGGCATGAAATTAAGTGTTCTTCATTAAAATGCCAAAGCAGTAAGGCAAAATTTCAGAAGATATATGCACAATATTTTGAGAAATCTGGTTAGAGAAATCAATTTGAGAAATATTTTGGTTTGAGAAATCAGTAACATGTTTACTTTGTGTACTATATGTAGATGTAATTTTTTAATTTCAAGAGGTGGGAAGTGTGATGTAATCAGACATTTTCAAACAAATAATACATTTTCAAACAAATAATCATAAAGATGATATACACTGAATAGGAAGGAACACAAAAATAAATGTGGCATTTCACAGTGACAATGATACTGTCATATTATAATGAATATTTATGTGCATTGTTCATCACAAAATATAGTCTTCCTCTGATTTATCTGTTCATCCACTTGTGCTGTTCAGAAACGTTTTCCAGTAGTGAAATAACAAAAAAATAATGGTTATGGAAGAACAAAAACCAAGCAGGTGCTATTAGTGAAATTGCACGGAAAAAGAGGTTGTGATGGCTCTGAAAAATGTTTTATTTTCAATTGCTACAGATGGCAGCAATCAGTGTGACTCGGTCTATATTGCATTGTGGTGATCTCTTCTAATAATAATCATAATAATGTGAAATTGAAAGAAACTTGCTCTCAGTGCCAGCATTGGAAGGTGACTCTGCAAAGGTTGTTCCTTACAGGGTCATCTTCCAAAGTCAGCTTGGATTTCTTAAAAAACTGAAAGTCTGTGGGATTCCATTGAAAAGCTGTCTTGCACTTAGTGCTGATAAGTCATCTGTTATGGTAGGCTGAAAAGCTGACATAGTAAGGATGTTAAAAGTGGAGTTGAGCACATGGTGGTAATTGGCTATCCCTTGTCATCTCATTAATATGATTTGTGTGATGGAAAGAGGGTTGTACCACTCTTGTGAGAGTGGATATTTTTCTGCTATTTAGAAAGAAGTACTAAAAGAAAAGATGGATTAAAATAGTTTCAAATAATATGTACCACTAAAATAAAAAGGATTTTGTAGCATGTGTGTAGACATTGGCTCTCTTTGGGTGAATGTTTAGCTATACTGGTAAAACAGCGGTAACCTCTGACAAGCATATTTAAAGAAAAGGTTAGAGGTGGTGAAAAAGCCATATGAGCACTTTTCATAGTTAACAAATTGAAAAATATAAGAAGCGATCACTAGTGAATGGTACTGTCCCATGTTCAAATCCAGTTCCTTATCCAGTTTTAAAAGAAAACAAATTAAAAGTCTGGAAAGTCTGTTCATGTGCCTCTCTATTCTGGCTGGAATAAAGCAGTTTTCTTTTTTCTTTTGAATATGCTGGCATTGAAAATCAACACATAACCTTCACTCCAGCAGACCTCATATTAACAGTAGCAAATTATGTAAGGCAGTGAGATTATACAACATCAGCCAAAAAAAAAAAAAAAATTGACACCTCTTGTTTCACCTATTCATTCCCTCCAATATTTTTTCCAGTTCTTCCCTGAATTTATTTACGCTATCAACTTCCACAACAACAACAGATGGAAGCCTGTTCCAGCAATCAACCACCTGCTGGCTAAAGGCAAACTTCCACATATCTATTCTACAACCAATCTAAGTGCACATCAATGCACTTAGATCATTACTCCTAGGTAGCCGACCGGGCTAGCCGGGTGGGTAAAGTGCCTGCCTAGCAACCCAAAGGTCGCGGGTTCGAATCCCGCCTCGGGCTTGGATCAAAGTACTGCAAAAACCTTGGGAGGTGCATTATGGCCACAGAAGCCGATGCGCCAATAACTACCAAATTAAAAAAAAAAAAAAAAAAAAAACTCCTAGGTAGGTTGAAGAGTGTAAATGTGTAAATTTCATATATCAACAGTTTTAATCTTCCACTTCCATTTTAGAAGTAATTACCCAACTGGATTGAATCAGAAGGGCGATTCTGACTTAGGCATGGTCATTTCTGTTGTCAAAGTTTTAGAGAGTGTACAACAAGAGAAGATTCTGTTCTGTTCAATGAGGAAGTACTTTATTGCCGTATGTGTGATTACATTGTGCACAATTTCCCATTGAAAATTTGTTCTTTTAATTGCAAAATTAGCACAGATTTCATCATTTGGCAGTGAATTTTTAAATTGGAAATTTTTGTTTACAGGTTTCTAGTATTTCTTGGTATCATTGAAGATAAAAAACTAGATGAAGTGTGGTAGATGTTTCACAGCATCAATTCTGCCAATTTCAGCATGAGAGCTGATCAGAAGTTGATTAGAAGATCTATTGTGAAAGAAGAAAAAAATTGCTGTATGGTGGATCTCAAAATAAAGATGTCAGGTTACTTAAACTGAAATTATCACAAATCATGTTTGCTATTTAACAATTCCTTATAGGGATTCTGAGCATGTGAGAATATTCAGCAAGATTAAAAAACAAAAACTGAGTTCAATTCTTTTTCTGCTGAAGCTTTATAAATGCTCTCGACAGCTGAGTTTAGTCAGCAGAGACATCATTGTAAGCAAAACTTTGACTCATTTCTGAATGCAGTCTGCAGAATTATCTTAGTTGATGTGTAACAGACAATCCAAACAGAAATCCACTGATAGAAAACAGAAAATCTGCCCTTCTCTAGCTTTTTCTGAAAAACTTTCTTTTCCCTCCTGTTATGACCCAAAAATCTCTTGCTTTCTTCCTTACAATTAGCTGAAAAGTTGAGAACTGTGGGTGTACTTTCATGTAAGTGCTATTAAAAACTATTTCTCTCAATCAATTTAAATGCAACATAGTGTGAATCGAGCACGTATATGATCTTGTAGTGTATTTTTGAATTTCACATATATATTTTATATCTTTTATACAGGTTCCCTCACCATTCCTAAGAAAAGTTTGAGGGAAGAATGTGAAAAAAGACAACCTCAAAGCTTTTTAAGTGTTTCTTTAGAAAGTTATATTGTTACTGGGTAAGTAGTTAACTGCATTATATTCTGATTATTCCTGGCATGCATCACTGAATCTCAGAAGACAAATGCTGCTATTAAATTACAAAATGCTATGATTTTAATCTATATGGAAATAAACCATCATAGTACCAGAAACTGAGTAGTTTCAATAACACATTCCACAATAATATTGTAACAAATTAGCATTGAAAATCTTTTATACCAGAATGTGATAGTTACTTTCAGCAGGTGGGGGGGGAACAAACTGGAAAATATTAATATGAGAGTACATACAGCATTCTTATAGGTTTCTCACTATTCCAGACATACCTGGAATAGTGAGGTGGGCTGGAATAGCTACAATACAAGCATTTGCTTATGTCGTTGTGCTTGATCAAATAATGGGACACAGCATTCCATCTCTCTCTTCATGTGCAAGATTCTAGCAAGAATGTGTATTGGACCTTATGAATATGGCAACTGCTCAGTTGAGTTATTTGCTATGTTAGTAGTATTGGAATTCATTAAAAATATCTTTCGAAACGTCTTATATTCACTCACTGAGTGTAATGCATGTCCTCTGACAAAAACACACACCCAAAAATCCAGTACTGTGTAAAATTCATCCTTGGATTATGAAACTTAAAGATTGGATTATGAGACTCAATTTGGTATCCTGGTAAATAAGCATACTGATTGGGCAGCAAAAAACTCAAGGTCAAACTTCATACCTACCTACCTACCTTGTCAAATTCTATATACTGTCTACAAATTTATCAGGGCGCCTCCGTAGCCAGGTGGGAAGGAGCAGTAGTGCGTATCACATGCTTCTTGATTAGACCGGGGTTCGAGCCCGTCACCACCAAATACGGAAAGGTCAGGGAATGACCACCTCATATCCCGGAGCAATATGGCCTTAGTTGCTAATGCTCCTAAAAACCAAAACAACAACAACAAATTTATCAAACAGGATACTTAAATCAGTAGGTGCAAGTCGTGTGAAGTTTATGCAAATAATGAACTGTTACAAATAAAACAGGATCTCATGCAATGGAAATCAAGTTTCCATGTGATCAGCATGAAGAAGCCATTCTAGCAAGAATATGTATGGACACTTACCCGTATATTTGTACTTAATCACAAAAGACAATCCTCAAGAATGTCTTTGCTGTTGCTGTCAACTTACTGCTAAGCAGTCAACTTACTGCTAAGCATTTGCAGTGCTACAATACAAGCATTTGCTTATGTCGTTGTGCTTGATCAAATAATGGGACACAGCATTCCATCTCTCTCTTCATGTGCAAGATTCTAGCAAGAATGTGTATTGGACACGATCACCATACATTTGTATCTACTCACAAAAGACAATCCTCCAAATGTCTCCATTACTGGTCTCAACTTTTTGTGATGCATTTGCAGTTTCACAATATAAGCATTTGCTTATAGCAGGGATTTTTAACTGGGGCGAAAATTGTTTATTGGGGGGGGGAAATTGTTTATTGGGGGGACGAAAAAACCGTGTATATTACAATGATTTGTGGCCCTCCGAAGTTCAACCCTACCTGACAACATCTTATTCTTTAATATTTAATTTCTCTCATTGGGTTTTCTTTTCATCTGAGGCATATAGATATATTTTTTAGGTGTGAGTGAGAAATTTTGATAAAAGGAAGATAGTGGGCATGATTTAATTTAACCACCTTTGCTTTTCATAGGCATTAAATGCCTAAGTACTTTCAGAGGTAATGTCTCAGCATTCCTTGCCATTTGCGCATTTCCGACAGCCATGACCTTGGTGGCAATGTGTTTATTTATTCT
The DNA here is from genome assembly GCF_048544385.1 of Mastigoproctus giganteus. NCBI lineage: Eukaryota > Metazoa > Arthropoda > Arachnida > Uropygi > Thelyphonidae > Mastigoproctus > Mastigoproctus giganteus. The sequence goes on along the minus strand of NC_143580.1, from coordinate 165,031,593 downwards.
TTTGTTTCTTTGGTCAATATATGAGGCATGGATGGAATGAGGATATGTTTCAGTGTATAGTATTGTTTGTATTTTCTAAGCGACAATTAGAATTGATTTATTGTTTCCTTGTGGAAGTTGTTTATTTTTGATCCACAGTGCTTTTGTGAGGGGACATGGACTGTGAGAGTTAAATAAAAATAGTTTATATTTTATTATTTAATTCTTTGTAGTTATTCAACACATCATCAATCATGTCAAGTGCTGGAAAGAAAAAGTGTTGACAGTAACTGGATGAATATCTAGTTTATGGTTTTATTGAAAGCCTATTCAACCCAAGACAGCCTATGTGTCTTATGTGTAATAGTTCTTTTTCAAATGAGGCTATGAAACCATCAATACTTTTAGATCACTTAAAAAGGAAACATCCTGATCAAGTTGGTAAACATATCGAATATTTTAAAAATTTAAAACAGAATTTTCAGCAACATAACTTCCTTATTTAAGAAGAACATATAAACGAATGATGATGGAATGATTGCCTCTTATAAAATTGCAGAAATTATTGCAAAAACTGATAGTGCAAATACAGTTTCTGAAACTGTTATACAATCTGCATTAGAGACTGTAATTTCAACATCATCATCAGTGATGCATCAGAATCCTTCCAATATTTTAAAAGCATTGTCATTGAGCAACGATTCAATTCAAAAATGAATTGATGAGATGTCAGTTAACATTGAAGAGCAGCTAATTGACAAACTGAAAATGAGAAAACTTTCTATTCAAATTGATGAATCCATAAGTTGCTGACATAAGGCCCTTTTAATGGCATATGCTCGTTATTTCGATGATGATTGTAAATTGCAAGAAGAAATGTTGCTTGTAAAATCTATAGAAACTGGCTGTACTGGAGCATTCATTTTTGTTGCTGTAAAAACATGGTTTGATGGAAAAACAAGTACTGTTTGAAAATTTGGTATCCTGTGCCACTGATGGTACTACCTCCATGGTTGGAAGACAAAGGTATTATAACCCGCCTAAAGGAAGTATGTCCCGAAGTTCTTGCAATACACTGCATTGTGCACTGACATCTGGTTGCAAAAAATATTAGTCCAGTTCTTTATCAATCTCTCAGTATAGTTATTAAAACCATCAATAAAATAAAGCCACATAGCAAATATGATCGCCTTTTCAGAAATTTTTGTGTTGATAATGAAGAACAGTATGTGAGGCTTCTTTTACATACAAAAGTCAAATCAGGGAAGTGAAAAATACCTGGAGGTAATTGTGTAGTCAAATATGAAGGAGAAATAAGAATTTCTCGTCTTCTCATTCTACATTGAAACAGATTCATTTCCAGTTATTCTCCTGCAGTCAGTTTTTGCTGGATCCCTGGCCATTCTGGCATTCCGCGAAATGAAAGTGCTGACTTTGCCGCTAAACATCCTCAACGCGCTCTCTCACAACATCCTCAGGTTCCTTACACTGACTATAAGTCTGTCATATGCAAAGCATGCTATGATAAATGGTCTCAGATCTGGAAAAGTGACACCAACAATAAACTCTACCAGATAAAAGAAGATCCAAAGCTGGCTTCCGACAAAACAGGCGAGAGGAAGTGGTACTGACAAGACTCAGAACTGGACACACTCATCCTACTCATCTATTCCTATTACTGGGAGAAAACACACCACAGTGCTCATCCTGTCAGACGCAACTTATGGTCTGTCATTTTCTGGTTGATTGTCCCTTACATTCAACCATCCGGTCAAACACTTCTCATTCACTCTCTCCACCTGATTTATCTCATTTCTTACAAAATGAAGCAAATATTGAAGAACTTTTATTGTATCTAAAACATATAGAAGCATATAATTTAACATCTCTAATGATATGCTTCTTGTGAATTAACGATGAACAGACACAATTTGACCTTAGTAGCCCTTTTGTCATTAAACCCAATACCACCACCAACAACAACAACAACTATTAGAATGAACAGTGGCAGGAAGTGCAGGGTGCTGGGGGTTTCAGGGACTGGTGAGAGTCATCATGGAACAAATAAATACATTGGCTATGTTAAGGTAACTAAAAATAAGAATAGGTGCATGTATACTTGCATGTACACCAATGTTAGGAGTATAATAAATAAATTTGATGAATTTGAAGTGCTGGTCAAAACATCAAAGGCAGAATTGTTGGGATATCAGAGACACATTGTCACACAGTTGGGCTCATTGGAATTTGAGGAATACAATGTGTACAGAAAGGATAGGAAGGGAAGAGGGATTATGCTGTTAGTTAAGAAACACAAAATCTAAGAAAGCGCATCCAGTTGACACTGTTGAATCAGTTTGCCTGTGGCATGTGCACTGGGAAAACCAGTGTGTTATAGGCTTAATGACTGTAATGAGTTCAACAAACAGTTGTACAGAGGAATAGTATGGGCCAGTAAATCAGAATGTCTTATAATGGGGAATTTTAACTTCCCAGATATTAACTGGAACTTGTGGTTGGTCACTCACACACTAGCAAGACTTTTGTGGATTTATTAGATGATTGTTTTCTGCTGCAACATGTTCGAGAGGCAACCAGAAATACTCTTGATCTGGTTACCAGCAGTGATAATTCGTGCATTAAGAATTTGCAGATAAAGCAACTACTAGGTCTCAGTGATCACAGTGTACTGATGTAAGATTTACTTAAGGTGACTTGGGTCTTGCTCCTTCCCCAAATTGTTCCTGTGGTGAGGTAGAATCTGCCATTCACCTAATTTTTGATTGTATTCAGTACGTTGACTTTAGGTCTGAATTTCAACTGATCACTGGGATTTTTCATGTTGATGATCTTCCAAAATTGGTGGAGACAAAAAACACTAATATATAACAATACTTAATATAAATATATTTAATTTTTTTATATATTTAATATATTTAATGCTTTTTCTACTTTTGTGGAAAAAATCTTCAAACTTCATAAGACATTGACTTCTCTTGATTTATAGTTTTGTCTTTTCTTGGATTTGGACTTCAAAGCTACTATTTTTGTGCTGTTGCTTGTTTGATAGAATTTTGGTTGCTTGGGGTGCTGTTTTTCTTTTTTCATGTTTTGGTTGTATCCCTCTTGCTTTTTTTTTTTTAAATCAGTGGTTCTGGTTATTGTCAACAGCTCTAGATCGTATTTTTCTGTATATAATGATTTGAGTTAAATCTTGTTATTATTATTATTAATGGGTTCTTAAACAAAGCTTCTCTGTGATTGATGTAAAAAATTGTTTGTTTTAGTTGTCTACTGCAGGTGGCATTAAACTTTTATCTTGTTGAATTATCTTGTACAATTATTTAAATGTATTTTGATAATTACTTGATATTTTGTGTGGTAAGTCTAGCTTATTATTAGTAATATCTATGTAAGCTTCTTTTGCATACTTTAATTAGCGTTGTGAATTTTCTTTTATGAGGGTTTAAAATTACTGTATTGTTAATAATGTAAATTGAATTTTGCAGTTTCTGCACCTTATATTGCTCCAACTATATACTTCGATAATGTTGTGAACTGTCTTCTAAGGGTTATAAAATTACTGTGTTGTTAATAATGTAAATACAGTCGAACTTCCCTATAACAAATTCAAGAAATCCAGTGAAAAAATTCGTTATAGAGAAACTTCGTTATACAGAGAATATCTTTTTTATTAGAAATTGTTATCTAATTAGAAAATGAAAACGAATCTACATTTATTTTTAATGTATTTTATTTCAAAAACATACTTATTTAAATTACGTTTACACAATTTTCGCCGGTAAGTATCACAAATTAAAAAAATCTGTAATTTTCGTTTGCACAGTACAATTAAAAAATTGTCCAATTCTCAAAGAAAACCTCACATCTGTTCAGAGCATTAAAAACATTATAAGGAACATTTTAACAAAACTGTAGACCCATACGAACCGTTAATCAAGCGTTAATCATTTCTTCGCGAGTTGGATTTTCTACAGGTTGTTCTGATGCATCATCGTTAATTTCTTCGTGATCATGGTCGCGTTTAACATTGTTCAGCAGTATTTCATGTTCATTTGGATGTTCTGCTGTGATCTACATAAACATGACTATCCAGTGTTATTTCATTTTCGATGTTTCTGGACGATTCTAATGTCCAAAAGTTTTTCAGTTGTGAAGGGGGCAGTTCATCTTGTTCATTCAGTTGTTGTTCGACTTCTGTATTCAGTGCAAATCCCGCTTTCGAAAAACAATTTTGAATAGTATATTCAGTGACATTGTTTGTCCAAACTTTTGCCAGTTCAGAGATGCAATCTCTAAGGTTAATTGTAACCTCCAAGTTTCTATTTTCTGGTAATGCATTGACAATCTTCATTATTATTCTCTTTCGATAATGAAATTTAAAATTTTTAATAATGCCTTGGTCCATTGGCTGGAGTTTTGACATTACGTTTGGTAAAGTTTGGCAGAAATACTGGCAGGATGTGGTGGACAGTTGTCAGTTACCAACACGATTTTCCTTTTTTCTTTTGTTATACGCATGTCTAGTTTTAATATCCATTCTTTAAAAATATCACTTGTCATCCATGCTTTTTTATTAAAAGGTGTAGTCAACTTCCAAATATTTTGTGCCTCTAAAACATCTTGGGTTTTTTGATATTCCGATGACTCCAGCTAGCACAGTAATTCTTTCTTTGCTTTGTTTTCCGCCAAAACATTTATCATTCTTAAAAGCAAGTGTTCTATTCGGTAAACATTTAAAGAATAAACCCATTTCATCAGCATTAGAAACATCCTTACGCTCATATTCTTCCAAAATCTTCTTTAAGGTATTGTTCCTCCAACTGTTGCAATATTCTTCGCTTACATTAACACTTCCTCCACAAATAACCTTTTCCACAATTCTGTGGTGCTTCTTAAATTTATCTAGCCACCCAGTGCTCACATTAAATTCTGTATGTCCAAGGGACTGTGCAAATTTCAGAGCTTGTTGCTTAATTATTAGGCCCAATATTGGGATATTCTTTTCACGTATCATTTGCACCCATTTTAGAACAATTTTATCAACATCTTCGTATATACACAACTTAATTTGCTTCTTGTCTGCTCCTCCTTCAGTTGCATTTAAAATTTATCCTCGATTTTTTAAAAATTTTAGATAAACTCCTTGCAAATATGCCATATTTCTCCGAAACATCTTTTTTCTTAAAACCCTGGTCAATATCATAACAATCTTTGCTTTATCATTAAATATCAATCGCGGCATTATCCGAATTAAGGCTTACCGGGTCTGGAACGATGATCATCCAACCACCAGCACCTAACGAAGCGGTTATGCTATTCTACTCTGGTGGTGAGAAACGAGAAGCAGGAGTGGGCTTTATGGTCGATGCTCAGGCCACAAGTAGTGTGATCGCTTTCCAACCAATATCGGACCGCCTGGCAGTCCTTATTGTCAAGGGCACCATCAAGACCCATATTATCTCCGCCTATGCGCCAACTGAGACTAGCCTGGACCCGACCAAGAATGACTTCTACAACCAGCTCCAACATACGCTGGATTCAATTCCGCAGACAGAAGTGATCATCCTTGCAGGGGACTTTAATGCCCACATTGGCGTGGACAGATCTGGTTGGGAAACAACAATGGGCAAGTTTGGCCATGGGAAGATCAACGACAACGGACTACGTTTGATGTCCTTTGCCGCATCTAACAACCTGATCATTGGAAACAGCCATTTCCAGCACCCTCAAAAACATCAACTTACATGGCGAAATCCATCTGGCAAGGACTCAGCAATCCTGGACTACATTTTGATCAATGCCAAATTTCGCTCATCACTCATGGACATTCGTGCCATGAGGGGACCTGATTGCGGATCTGATCACTACCTCATCCGGGCTAAGGTGCAGCTCAAATTACGGCATGCAAAAAGATCATCTCGGTCAGCCAAGCTGGACTGGAGGCAGCTAATGAATGCTGCCAACAAACAGGCATATCAGATCGCCCTATCCAACCACTTCGAGATGCTGGCCGTGCCCAAGGATATAAATGAAGAAGAAAAGCAGATCTCTGATGCCATCCTGGAATGTGCCAAGCCCCTATGTCCACCTGCCCGACGTCGAACACAACCATGGATATCAGACGAGTGCCTCGACCTGGTGGACAAATGGAAACAGGCAAAGTTGGTCGACTTTGAACGGTACCGGCAGCTAAACCGAGAAGTCCGACAAAGAATGACAGCAGAAAGAGAAGCATACTGGAACCAAGTGGCAGACGATCTTGAAGTGGCGGCATCCAAGAATGAGTACCGCACTCTCTACCGCACCCTCAGATGTCTCAGTGGAAAGACCAAATTGACTAGTGACAACATCAAGAATGCTGATGGGACCTTCGTGCGATCACCATCCGAACTCCTGCAACGGTGGAGTGAATTCTTCAAAGCTTTGTATAATCACGACCCACCTCAGGGACCGCCGGCAACAGCACTCTCGATCGACCCCCCCTGAGGTCTCCATGGTCGATGTTGAGCCTACAGTAGAAGAAGTGAAAGCAGCCATACAATCCCTGAAGAATGGCAGGGCACCAGGAGTGGACCAAGTCACCACAGAAGCTATCAAAGCTGGGGGAGATGTACTGCTTTGCTGACTACACTCACTCCTCAAAACCATCTGGTGCACTGAACAAATTCCGCTAACATGGAGGAAAGCCATTATCGTACCGATCCACAAGAAAGGTGATAACCGGGACTGCAAGAACTACCGTGGCATCAGCCTCCTTTCCATCATCGGAAAGGTCTTTATGAAGATCATCCAGTCAAGTCTGCAAAAACATCGCGAGCAAACCAGTCGAGAAGAACAGGCAGGATTTAGACCCGGGCGAGGATGCTGTGATCAAATCTTTGCCATTCGTCAGCTGATGGAGGAGAGGATCCGGTGTGGACAGCGAACCGTCATTGTTTTCATTGACTTTAAGTCTGCTTTCGACTGTGTCCACCGGCCTGCCTTATGGAAACTACTAGAGGTTGAACATGTCCCTCGAAAAGTCATCACACTCCTCCAAACTGCATACAACGGTTTAACTAGCCAGGTGCGCATCCAGAACGATTTATCTGAGGAATTTACCATCGAAACTGGAGTCCGCCAAGGGGATGTAGCCTCCCCGTTGCTTTTCAACATCGTGGTCGACGCCATTATGAGGCAAGCATTCAGAAACAGACAGGGCATACAATATGACAAGGATCACTATGTGACTGACCTGATGATAGTGCTATCCTTGCTGGTAACGACGCTGAAGCCACGGACATCCTCTACGACATTGCCCGCATTGCCCGGCCATACAGTTTGAAGATCAATGCTGGTAAGACAAAGGCCCTGACAACAGATGGGTCGCAAGCCACCATCTATCTCGAAGGCGTCCAGACCGAGCAAGTGCAGGACTTTAAATACCTTGGGTCGCTGGTCCAGGAGAAGAAAGTTGCATCCACCATGGAAATCCACAGCAGAATTGGACAGGCGGCCACTGCATTCGCCTCGCTCAAATGGTGTCTGTGGAAGAGGACCAACATTTCCACAAAGACTAAAATCCGACTCTTCCGGACTTTGATCCTGCCCATTCTTCTTTACGGATCGGAAACATGGATTTGTCTCAAGTTAGATTTGAACAAACTTGAGGTATTCCAAATGCGATGCCTGCGGCAGATCTTGGGCATCTCTCTTCGCGACCGCATCACTAATGATACCATCCGCGCCAGATGCCAACAGCAACCAACCATTGCCGACCAAATCCAGAAGCGAAGGCTTAGATGGTTTGGCCACGTATGTAGAATGGGCACGAACAGAATACCATCCACACTCCTTTGGAGACAACGACCCACCCAATGGAGCATCCAACGGACCGCGCCTAGGAAAACGTGGGCCAAGCAAGTGGAAAATGACTTGAAGAGCCGACGTCTCGACCTTAACCAGGCCAGGACCGACGCCATGGATCGTAAGGTATGGAAGAACATCACAGAGCAAGTCCGAAACCCTGCGGCACCTACAGCAGCATACTGGTTGCGTGGCCAACCGCCTCCCCCAGCTGCCAGCTAAGGACCAAAGAAGAAGAAGAAGAAGACTTAAACACTTTCTCTTCGACATTGTTTTCGCAATTGTAAAAATTACTGGACTGCAGCTCTTGCCGATACATACACCGCAAACTTTGCTGTGCTGGGATTATAGTGAATTGTTAGTATAGGTACCGCCTATTCAATGACATTCGCTTGCCAATTCAACAGTATCACTCCCTTTAAAGAAATATACGACTTTATGAATTTATTTTATTTTGCTTTCATTCATATATACACGAAATAAAATTTATTATTAATGTATGCTGTATGTTACTTTTCAGAAAAAAAAAAAAAAAAAAAAAATCATGAAAACCATCTACTGGGAATCCAGTTAGACGAGAAGGGACATATCATATAATGATTGACACGAAGGTCACGTGGTACAATTGAGGTGAGAAGCAAATGTCACTCAGTAGGCGTTACTAAAAACCGACTATGGTAGCATTCTATGTATTGCCGCCACAGCATGCTAAAGGGTTTACCGCAGCGAATTTCGTTTTCCCCTGAGCCAACATCAATTTACAAATCTACCCTATTTATTGTAAAGTTTACGACCACTTTTAAGAAAACCCATTTGGTTTAATAAATAACAAAAATGAAACAAAGACCCTCCTATGGGCATTAATGGCCACAAGTGTTCACTAAAAGGATGATTATTTAATTCCAGATGCTAATGTGCAATTTCGGAAGGAAGAAAGCAGTATTTGAGTGGCTGTTTAGCAGTAAATGCTTGAAAATCTTCAAATATGCTTTTACTCATTTTTTTAAAAGTTCGTTATAGAGAGACTAACACTTTGTTATATGGGGTTAATTTTACATGTAATTTCGTTTCAAGGTGCAATGTTTCACGAAAAAAATCGTAATATAGAGAAATTCATTAAATAGAAGTTCGTAATAGAGAAGTTCCACTGTATTATTTTGTTGTCTCTGCAGGTTGCAGAAGACCATTTCGTTGGTGAATTATATATCATCCTGTTGTTTCTGCGGGTTGCAGAGGGTCATTGCATTTAGTTGGCTAACTATATTTTGTTAATTCACCTTGTTTTGTTGATGAATTGTTCATCCCAATTATTTTTAGCTGGTGATTTGGGGTTTTAGTCGGACCTTTCACTCATGGCTTGGGTCATATGTCTTTGGCAGCAGGGGCTCTGTTGTCTTAATAACCTTAATAGTTGTTTAAACCTAAACTTATTTAAAATGATTTTATGCGAGTCGCTGCATAAAGGGTTTTAGATTTTATGTCCTGTTTTGTCGTGTTAACTTCTATTTGATTGTTCATACTTATAGTTTCAGCTGAACTTGTATATTATAGAAGTTGTCATGGTTGTTTAGTAATTTGCCATCAGTACTGGTTAAAGATTCTCAACATTAGTGTTTTCTTCTTATTTTAATTGGATGTCTCTGTCATGACAGCCTGTATTTATGTGTTTGCTGGCTTGATGCTGATCCCAGTTTTCTGGTGTCGGGGTTGTGTTCAGACTATCAATTGTTAAAATGTAAAATACTGCTTGATTATTGTTAAATTAAATTTCAAGTTGCCTATTTGGACTTGCTCTCCGATTGGGTTTTGGAAGTGGTATTAGATTAAATACATTGTTATGTGTTGTTATCTTGCATTAATTGTGTTGTTGGGTGTTTTGCTGATTAATTGGCTGTTTTAGATGTACGTTTTTCAAGGTTTTGTGATCTTATTGATTTGCAGTCTTTCAATTGCTTATTGGTAAGTTATTATCTGCCCTAATGGTTGATATTATGACTGGGTTTATTGTGATTACTGGGGTAAAATTGATTGTATGTATATTTGCATAGCTGTTGATAATTAGTTTTTAATTACATGTTCCTTGTAGTCTTCTTACTTTTCTCTTTTATATTCTTCTTATATTTCTATAGGATATCTCTATTCCTCTTCTCTTTTGTTCCTTTCTCTTCATACTCTCTCTCCCCCTTTCCCGCCTTCCTTTCTAAATTATTTTGGGGTTCTCCTTGTGATAACCTCAATACATGTCTCTTGATAGTAGAACCTGGCTGCCTCCTCATGGCTTGGGATGGGACCTTTGTTCCCCTGCCCCCTGACTGCTAAATGCCAGGTGCTGGCTTACAACATACAACAAAACACACATTAATATACACATAAAGATACAAACATTTCATTAGATTTTTTTCTTTTTCTTTTTAATGCTGGCCTTGGCACTTTGCTGTTAGATGACTCAGCAGTATATTTGCATACAAGAATACGTTGTCCTCTATAGAGAGCAATTGTGTGTTGTGTGTTTAGATACTTAGGATGATAACTTGTTGGTCTCTTTTACAGTGGAGTCTCTGACTACTGTTTTAAATATTTTTATCCTAATACTAGCTCAGATTGTGTCATTCTAGAGATGCAATCTTATACTTGTAACAAATACAAAGGGTGTTAGCGGGAAAACTCTAACTGGGGCAAGTAATGGGTGAAACAGAGTAGGAGATCGAGTAACAATGATTAAGAGATGCTATTTACAATATAAGATAACTGGTATTCAGAAAGACAAGCACTGGCTCTTCTCCAAGTTCTGTGGGAATTAAACTCTGAATCAGTTTTGCTTTCCTTTATTGCATTTTGTTAAAATTAAATATCAAATAGTTGAGAAATAATTCATAATGAATTGAGGGAGGGGTGATCTATTCTGCCTTTAATCCAATGTTCATTCATTTGCTCTCACTGTTTTTTCCAATTCTGAAAGTGTGAAATATGGAGGCTCATCATATAGGTTAGATTTAAAAATATAGTATGTAGGCATATCAAGAAAGAAGGCATGGCATTTTAATACATGAGAGTGAAGATGGTGAAAACAGTTTAAAAGTGTATAATATCTATTATTTTTACAAAAAAGTATGGAAAAATAAATACAATGAGTGCTATTCTTGATATCTGGTATTAATTGGTTTTTACAAGGAAGTAATGTAATAGAACAAATTACTTGCATATATTACAGTGATAATTGGTTACAGAAAGTTCCATACTTTCAATTCTTTACTATCAGGAGGATTCTCTCTCTCTCTCTCTCTGCATTTGGAAACCAATCCTGCACTGCTTTCCAATGTCTTTAAAGATATCTAATGTTGAAGTTAGTTGTTTCTTTTCTATCTCTTCAGCAAATAACTTCTTCTTTGTAATGCCTTTACAAAGGAGAAGTTACTTGCTGTAATTGTTGGAAAAAAGTAGAATTTGCAATAAAATTGCATTCTTGCCCAGAAGTAGTTATTCCAGTCAATAGATAGTTCATTTCTTAGATCCTTATATATAGAACACAAAGCAAATGAGGCAAGATATCATAACTTCCACACAGACCTGTCTGAGAAAAGTAGTAGTAGCAGGGCCTTACCGAGGGTGCAAGGGTTGCACTACACCTGGTTGGCAAATTTCAAGGGGCGCCTGAAAACCTGAAACTTACATACACATATGAAGAAAATTTTTAAGGGGATGCCAAATTTCAATTAGCAGCCCAGTGCGAAATTGCGATTTGCACCCGGGCACCACATACTCTAGGAACCTCCCTGAGTAGTAGAAATAGAGGCATTTGAGCTTATGTAGCATCAGCCAAAAAAAAAAAAAAAAATTTTGCACATCCATTCCCTCTAAAAGTTTGTCCAGTTCCTCCTTGAATTAATTTATTTAAGTACCAGCAATCAACTACCCACTGGCTAAAGGCAAATTTCCACACATATTTTACAACTATCTTTCTTCAATTTGAATTTATGCTCCCTCAGGTTCGTAATCTGAGCAAGAGGAAGAATCCCATTAGAATTCAGCATGCCCAACCCATTCAAGGACTTATACACCTCAACCAGATCACCTTGCAGGTGCCTAGTCTCCAGCTGCTGCAATTTGCACAACTTGAAGCCTTTCTTGGTAAGAGGGTCCCTTCCTGCCCCTCACCAATCTTGTTATCCTTCTCTGTACATGCTCAAGCAGTTCTACATCCTTCCTAAAATGAGGCCTCCAGACCTGTACGCAGTACTCAAGGCCTGGTCTGACCATTGCCTTATACAAAGGGATAATCACCTCCTTTTCCCTGCTAGCAAAATTCCTGTTTATCATTGGCAGTAGTAGTAGTAGTGGCATGTGATGTAAGAAAGCAAGTGTATGAGCTTATGCAGCATCAGCCAAAAAAAAAAATCACACCATTCCCTCCAAATGCCTGTCCAGTTCCTCCTTAAATTTATTCAACCTATCAACTTCCACAACGACAGATGGAAGTTTGTTCCAGCAATTAACCACCTGCTGGCTAAAGGCAAATTTCCACACATCTATTCTACATCTGTCTTTTCTTAATTTGAATTTATGCCCCCTTAGGTTCGTAATCTGAACAAGTGGAAGGATCCCATCAGAATTCAGCGTGCTCAACCCATTCAAGGCCTTATATTAAGGCCTTGAATGGGTCAACTTACAAATTAACACATGACACAGAAGCCTATGATAGATACAAGTTGATATGCAGCCAAGTTACAAAGGAGGTTAGGCAGGCGAAGGCAGATTACGAGAAATCCTTGGCAAGGGATGCAAAGAAAAACAGCAAAGAGTTCTTTACTTATGTAAACTCTAGAAGGAAGGAGATGAATCAGATTGGTCCACTTGATATTGATGGGTCAACTGTTCATGATCCTGCTCAGGTAGCTAACAAACTAAATGAATATTTTGCATCGACATTTACACATGAGGAGTTATTCAGCGAGGGGAATGCCAGAGGTGTATTCAACTCTAGCAGTAAGCTACAGAATCTTGAAATAACTGGGAGTAAAGTGGAGGAAAAACTGTTGAAGATAAACACAAGAAAGGCACCTGGGGTGGATGGGATCTATCCAGTTATATTAAAGGAGGCAGCAAAGGAAGTAAGCAAACCCTTAGCCATAATTATGAGAGCGTCCTTGGACTCAGAGGAGGTACCCATAGACTGGAAATGTGCAAATGTGACCCCAATTCACAAAGGAGGATCAAAGGCTGACACAAGTAATTATAGACCTGTGAGCTTAACTTCTGTTCCAGGAAAATTAATGGAGGCACTGGTTAAAGAAGCACTGCAGGATCATTTAGACAAGACTTCAGTTATAGCTCAGACACAGCATGGTTTTGTTAAGGGGAAGTCTTGCCTGACCAATTTGATTGGATACTATGATGCAGTCACAAAAGAACTGGATGCAGGGAATAGCTTTGATATTATATACTTGGATCTTAGAAAGGCTTTTGATACTGTTGCACATGGAAGACTGCTACACAAATTGGTGCAGTGTGACATTGGAGGCAAATTGCTGCTATGGATAAAGGAGTGGTTGAGGGGGAGAAGACAAAGAGTGGTAATCAATGGACACTGCTCATCGTGGACTAATGTTATTAGTGGAGTCCCTCAGGGCTCAGTGTTGGGTCCATTATTGTTGTCTGTATTTATAAATAATATTGATGATGGTATATCAAGCTTAATGTCCAAGTTTGCAGACGATACAAAGGTTGGCAGAGTTGTCAAGGACACTACTGACACTATGCTGCTGCAACAGGATCTGGAAAGGTTGAGCAGATGGGCTGAGAGGTGGCAAATGAAGTTTAACATTGACAAATGTAAAGTACTACACATGGGAAACAGTAACCCCAGAGCAACGTATCAACTCTGTGGTACTACACTGACAGTGGTAGAGAATGAAAGGGACTTGGGGGTGGTTGTGCAGGCAGATATGAAGTTCCCTGAGCAGTGCAGACGGGCTGCAAGAGTAGCTCATGGAGTATTGTCAATGATATACAGGAATTTTTCCAGCAGGGATAAGGAGGTGATTATTCCATTGTATAAGGCAATGGTCAGGCCACACCTAGAGTACTGTATACAGGTCTGGAGGCCTCATTTCAAGAAGGATGTAGAGCTGCTGGAACGAGTACAGAGAAGGGCAACAAGATTAGTGAATGGAACAATGGGGGTGCTCTTACGAAGAAAGGCTTAAGTTTTGCAAATTACAGTGTCTGGAGACTAGGCACCAGCGAGGTGATCTGATAGAGGTGTATAAAGCCTTGAATGGTTTGAGCATGCTCAATGCTGATGGGATTCTTCCTCTAGCTCAGAATAATCACCTGAGAGGGCATAAATTCAAATTGAGGAAAGACAGATGTAGGATAGAAGTGCAGAAAGTTGCCTTTAGCCAGCAGGTGGTTGTTTGGGGGAACAGACTTCCATCCCTTGTAGTGGAGGTTGATAGCTTAAATAAGTTTAAGGCTCAGCTGGACAGGTATTTTGAACGAACAGAGGGGTGAAGTGGAAGTGTTTTTTTTTTTTTTTTTTTGGCTGATGCTGCATAAGCTTGCTTTCTTGCATCAAATGCCTCTACTAATGCTAATATACCTCAATCAGATCACCGCACAGGTGCCTAGTCTCCAGCCACTGCAATTTGTAGAACTTAAGCCTCTCTTGGTAAGAGGATCCCTTCATTCCCCTTACCAATCTTGTTGCCCTTCTCTGTACACGCTCAAGTAAATCTACATCCTTCCTAAAATGAGGCCTCCAGACCTGTACGCAGTACTCAAGGCATGGCCTGACCATTGCCTTATACAGAGGGATAATCACCCTTTCCCTGCTAGCAAAATTCCTATATATCATTGACAAAACCCCATGACCTGCCCTGGCAGCCTGTCTGCATTGCTCAGAAAACTTCATATCTGACTGCACAATTACTCCCAGGTCTTTTTCATTTTCTACCAACTTAAGTGTGGTACCACACAGTTGGTACGTTTCTCTGGGGTTACTGCTACCCATATGCAGTACTTTGCATTTGTCAAGGTTAAACTTCAGTTGCCACTTCTTAGCCCATCTGCCCAAATTATCTAGATCCTGTTGCAGTAGCACACTGCCATTACTGTCATTAACAACCCTGCCAACCTTTGTATCATCTGCAAACTTGGACACTAAGCCTAATTTACCTTCTTCAATACCATTGATAAATATACAAAACAACAGTGGGCCTAACACCGAACCCTGGGGACTCCACTAATACCATTAGTCCACGAAGAGCAGCATCCATTGCTTACCACTGTCTTCTCCCACTCAACCACCCTTTTATCCGTTGTAGCAACTTACCCTTAATGCCATACTGCTCCAATTTTTACAGTTATCTTCCATGCGCAAGTGTCAAAAGCTTTTCTGAAATCCAACTATATGATATTAAAATTATTTTTTGTATCTAGTTCCTTTGGAACTACATCATAGTATCCGATAAAATTTGTCAGACAAGACTTTCCCTTTAAAAACCCATGCTGTGTCTGAATTATTGCTGCAATCTTGTCTAGGTGAACCTGCAATGCATCTTTAACCAGTGACTCCATTATTTTACCTGGAACAGAAGTTAAACTAACTGGTCTGTAATTACTTATGTCACCCTTAGATCCCTCTTTGTGAATTGAGGATATATTTGCACATCTGCTGTCCCTGGGGACTTCCCCTGAGTTCAAGGATGCTCTCATAATTATGGCTAAGTGTTTGCTTACTTCCTTTGCCATCTCCTTTGCTATAACTGGATAGATCCCATCCTCCCCAGGTGCCTTTCTTATGTTTAGCTTTAACAATTTCTCCTCCACTTTGTCTCAGTTATTACAAAATCATTAAATACTCTGTTAGAGTTTGATAAACTTCTGGCATTTTCTTCCCTTAATAACTCCTCTGTGTGAATAAGCTCAACAAGTACCTCCTCTTTGTCAAGACTAGCATTGAAACCAAACTGATTTTTAGCAATTCAAATATCAATCCTGAAAGAGAGAAGGAATTGTAATAGAATTCTTTCAAGGAATTTCCCTAAATTAGCCAACAGTTGGTTTGATTTTATGTAACTTTACTATGAATTCCCTCTTAACTATACTTCTCCAGGTCACCTGTTTGGTCTAATAAATAGAAACTGCAAAATATTAATTCCTTTGCATTAAAAAAAAAAAAAAAAAAAAAAAACAACAGCTCTTGTTAGCCTTTGGCATCGTTTTCCTTCTGATCAGCTGCTAACATTATACAAATTTCAGATACGTCTTTAACATGGAATAGTTCCTACATCTGGAGTGATACCTCTAAAATTCTGAAACTGCCCAACTCTAAAAGAAAGCAATCAAATTAATTATCAGTATCTTATAAACTCACTCTACTACCTACCACACTAAATGTTCCATCCCTGCTGCATCCCTTTTGTTTGGACACTTCTATGGGTACTGCTTTTTCTAAATTTCTTTTGCATTTGGGATTATCATTAAAAATATTTTAAAAAAGCCTCTGATCTGGTGAAACAGTCATGCCACTGCAGAATATATAAGATTGTATCCATCACCAGTGTCACACATGATCAAGAAATGGGACAATATTTTAAAACATGTTACATTCTATATAACATTTGATGGTTTTTTTTTTTTTTTTTTTTTTGGCCGATGCTGTATAAGCTTGCTTTCCTGCATCGTTTACCACTACTAATGCTAATATTTAATAGAATAGCATGAGGTATGTTGTATGGTTAAGAGTAAATTCTTTCTTAATTACTTTTCATAAGAATTATTCCACATGAGATAATGACTGCAGTATGCATTTACTTCACAGATACTGCTGGAGATTTTTTAACTTGTCATAAATTTCAGTTTTTAAACTGTTGTTATAGAACTGCACTTTTGCTGTTGAAAATGGTAGTGGAGTACTGTCAATGTGCACAAGATATTCCTCTGATTGCTCCTGATTTGCTGACTAAAGTATTAGAACTATTAAAGGTAGGAATTTTGATATTAAAGAAATACTGTTTATAACTAATATTTATATAAATGTAATCTAATATGTAATTTTTCCAACTAGTTGTGTCAAACAAAAATATTGCACTCACTGTTTGAAAGACACTTTTTTCAAATTAAAATTTAAAATTAATTTTTTTTATTAAAATTAATTTTTTTAAATTAAATTTTACTGTAGAAGTAAATAAAATTACAATATTTATTCTTATCTATACTTATTATTATTATTGATGATGTTACCGATTACAAGTTCTAAATGGGAAGCATTCAGAGAGGTAATCATTGAAGCTGCTAAGCTTTTTATACTAAGAGATAGTGTTCAAGGTTCGGACCTCAATAGATGTCATATAAACTGATGAGATTGGTGATGAAGAAGAAGAAAAATGCAGAATGATTATAAATTATCAGGGGATACAAAACTTACAATCAGTACAAACTAATCTGCAGTCCAGTCAATAGTGGGGGGGGTTACACAAGCTACAGGTCTTTGGCTAAGGATGTAAAGAATTCTTTGCTTATGTTAATACTTAAAGGAAACAATGAAACACACTGGTCCACTAAATATGAATGGCATAATTATTGATGATCCTCTTCAAGTTGCTGACAGACAGTAAATAGTTTGCATCTACATTCTCGTGTGAAAAGGTCTTTAGGGATGGGAATATGAGAAATATTCCAAGTTATAACTGGGAGACTTTTGTGATAACTAGACATCAGATTATATGCACTAAAAACAAGTCAAAAATACTTATTGAACTATGGTTCAATTAATTCGCATTTATCATCCAACATCATTTTATATGCAGAGAATGACCTTTCTACTTTTATGGAAGTGACTGGCTGTATTTAATAATGTGAGCTCTTTGAAGCCTCCACTTTAAATGGAAGTTCATTTCCTTTCCCATTTATGAATTTATCTATTTTCCTTAACGTGTGAAATTCTGAATTCTTTTCTAAAATATTATTGCATTTTCTTATTTCTTTTCCTTTGAATCCAGGCATAGTTGAAATTTGCAATTCAATTTTTTTCCATCTCTCCAATTGTGCCACTCAAAGAAAGTCCTCATGTTTCAAGTTTGGTTATATAACTAGATATAGAAATGGGTCTGAATGAACAATAAGAATCAGAAAGCATTGCCTTAGTACTACCAATAGCTGCTGAATGTATACTATCTAAGGAATCAGCAACTTTTTATAGAATAAAAATTTTTAGCATAAAACAATGCTGCTTGTAACCATGTTCTCCATCTTATGAAAACAGGATCAGGTGGGAGAGGAAGAGTAGGCAAGTTACTATTCTCAAAGGTGCTTTTGACAAAATCTTTTTTATAATAGAAATGAGTTCATTAATTTCACCAGAATTCTCCCAAATTGCCTCTGCCAACCTATGTAAGCCATGGGTTAAGCCAGTTAAGCAAGTAATTATGGATCAGGTTTTGATATTAAATCTGTAACACAACAGGTTTTGAAAACAAGTAGAGAAATACCATCAGGACCTGGAACTTTTTTTGCATCAAGATTGTTTAAAATTCTTCTGACATCCTTTTAATGGAAAACCACAGGAGGTATTGAGTTGTGCACTGGAAAGTGGCTTACCTAGATTATTAATGCAATAATTAGAATAAAGGATGCTTGTAAGTTGATTGTATTACCTGAGGAGGAAATAGAACCATCAAATTTTAAGAGGTTAAGTATAGATCAGGGGTGGGCACGCATGAGGTCAATGAGAGCCGCATTCCGGTTTTTCATATATTATAAAGAGCCACACCATAGTTACATAGTATTAAATACACAAATTCAAATTTAATTTAATTTAATTAATATGATTACATATTCTACACAAGTCTTAAGTGCTATGTAAAGTATACATATATAAGAAAATATAATTAAGAGAAAGAAAATACAAAATAATTATTTCAAAATTTTAATAATAAAAATAAAATATAATAAAAATGCATTAATAAAAAGTAAAACATTTAACGAAGACGTTTGGTCAAATCTTTGAAATTTGGCGTAAAATTTGTTAAAGCTGTTCGCAGCAATTCAGTGAGATGATGATTGGTCAACTGTGAACAATATTTCGACTTCACGAACTTCATTGTGGAGTACAAAGATTCACAGCAATATTTGAAATTATACATTGAAATTCAAATTTTTGTGTCTAAAAAGACGGCAAGCAGCTTTCTTTAAATGTGGATATTTTGATTCTGGCATGAGTTTCCAAAATTCAATTATAGAAGTAGATTTGTGCTGCATTTGCAATGCCTGATCCTCTTTCATCTCTAATAACTCCAATTCCCCAGCCGCTTTTTCAACAAGTATTATTTCAGAAATTGGAAATCCATCTTCAATAATATCACAAATAAATGGGTTCACAAAATATGTAAATAAATGTAGATTTTAAACTTTTCAAATCTTCAAACCTACGTTTGAAATCTTCTTGCAATTCTTCCAATTTTTCTTTGTATTCGTCTAACTTTTCTTCTTTGATATTAATTATATTATATTTGCTTTTACTCGTAGAAAATGATTAAATATTTTGTTCTTAAGATCGTACACAAAAAGCCGAAGTTTAGCTCCAAAACTTAATACAGTTTGTGACAAATCAATAATAATTTTTTCCTTCTCTTGTAAAGCCAAATTAAGTGTTTGCAAATGTTCTATAATGTCTGTAAGGAACATTAGCTTTGTTAAGGGTAAATCATGCTCTTGATTTTTAAGGAGTCCTTATGAGCCAAGTTTCATTTTCTAATTCTGGGTATTTTTTTCCTTTTTCTTTTGTAAATGTTATGATAGGATTTAGGAGTTCCACAAAATGGCTCAAAACATTGTAAGTTGACAGCCATCTTACAACACACCATAGGGATAAATCACTGGGCAATTCATCTGTTTCGTCATTCACTCGCAACTCTTCTAAAAAGTTCGTAAATTGACGATGTGTTTTGGCATTTGTTCTAATTAAATTCACAATCTGCAAAACAGTCTTCCACACATTTTTGTATTTGAAGTACTTCGCTATGAGATGCTCTTGGTGAATTATGTAGTGAAGAGGTAAAAAACGTGGAATTTTAGGATTGTTGTTTAAAAGACCAATGAGACCTTGGTTTGTTCTTGTCATTGCAGGCACTCCATCAGTTGCAACACTTACAAGTTTATCACGAGGCAATTCAAACCTGTTCATTACTTCATCAAGAGCATTTCTAACATCGATACCGTGAGTTGTTTCGATAAGAGCTACTAGGTCTAACATTTTTTTCCTTCACATTTACGTCTGCAGATACATAGCAGACAAAAAAACGGCCAATTGTGGAACATCCTGAATGTCTGTAGACTCGTCGAGAGCTAAACTAAATGCCGTACAATTTTTCAAATCACACATCAAACTATTTTCAACATTTTTATTAATTGCACCAATACAACACTCAGTTGTATGCATAGGAACCTGTGCAATCAATTTATGCAGTTTTGTATTATCTGGATCCAAAACTTTAACCACTTCTTCCAAGTTTCTTTTAATAAATTCTCCTTCTCCATATGGACGTTTGGCACGAGCAATATTCCAAGCTATCAAAAAATTAGCTTCGTTTACTCTGTCATCTTCGTGACTAAAAGAAAACAAGAGTCCTTGTTGCTTATGAAGACCAGATTGCAAGGACTTAAGTTTCTCTGTTCGCAATTTTTAATTGAGTGGATATTGAGTTGAAAGGTGGGGATGACTTACTTCGTAATATCGATATAAATTGCTTACTTTGTAGTTTGAAATTGTAACTTTACAAATAAGACACGACTTTCCATTATTGTCAATAAAGGCAAAATTTTCTACCCATTCTTGAAAGATTCTATTTTCTTGTTCGTATTTTCGTTTTTTGATATTTTCTGAGGTCATGTTATCAAAAATTTTAAATAAATTTAGTTCCAAAGTCTGAAATTGAAACAAAATAATTAAATTAATTTACGGCATGGAAAAATTACACTCGTAATTTTTACGTACAAGTCTGCTGATGGCACCAGCTTTTTGCGCGCGGATTTATTTATAATTAAAATAAAAATAGAAAAATATCTAGACATTAAAAAAAATAAACACAACATAAAATCCATATAACAAAATATTAGTTACTTAGTTAATTTAACAAGATTTAGTGAAAAAAGTTCTGAAATAATAATAATAATAAAAAAAACGGATTTAAATTTTCAATGGGAGCCACACTTAACTCAACGAAGAGCTGCATTTGCCCACCGTGGGTATAGATGGTAAAAGTTATGGCCAGTAACTTTTTTCCACAAATTTAGTTTTGTTTTTTTTTACACTTTTTTTTTTTTTTTTTTTGATAAAATATACTAATTTATACTGGGTGAATAAAACGTATGCTAGTCTTGGCAGTACACACGTTATTACATCAGATTTCAAATTCAGATTTTGAGTTATGAAAATTGCATTCTTCTGTAATAAATATGAATTCGTTGCTGCTTCACTGTGCTTTATGTAACAACGTATCATACCACTTTTTTTATGTAGCTGTTTAATTCAAGAACATGTCAGCTTGTCCTTGGAGCTGGTGCTCTTCATTTGGTGGGATTGAAAACTATCACTACAAGACACTTAGGTAAGTGAATAAATATTTAAGTTCATTGCATATTCTTATTAGCATCAGAGTAGTATTAACTGAGAAATAATGCATGTGTGAAATATAAAAACATTGTTTTTTTATCATTTAGTTTTAAATTATTATCAAGAAGTCAGCTGCCTTTTTTATTATTATTATTATTATTAGCCAAAGGAAGCCTGAGGCTTATGCTGCACCAGCCAAAAAAAAAAAAAAAAAAAATTTCTGAGTTACCCTGAGAGAGAGAGAGAGAGAGAGAGAGAGAGAGAGAGAGAGAGAGAGAGAGAGAGAGAGAGAGAGAGAGAGAGAGAGAGAGAGAAAAGTAGAAAGGAATCACCAAGAAAGAAGAATGATGATATCCAGCTCAGGACCCTGAGTGTGCCAAGCCCATACTCACCAGATGTGAGCCTCTTAACATTAAACAAGTTTTATTAGTATTGACAACATGATGCTAGGAAACAAAGCATATACAGTACCAGCAGGGGTAAAAAAAAAACACAACATTGCCCATTTCATTTTTACCCATTTCTGCCAATTAATTTTGTCCAAACCTTCTTTCAATTTTTTCAAAACTATCCACTTCTATAACACTAAGCAGAAGTTTAATAATGTACACATTGCATTACATTTTGGATGCATTCAGTGATCAAAACATATCTTCTCAACTACTAAATATGTTGACTGTACTCAAGAATTGTTATCAAAACCTAACTACATAATGTTCAAGTAATGGGTGTGTAGCAGTACTTGAAATTTGTGTAGCTGTACTTGAAAGGAAATAGCTTGACATTTTCACATTAAATCTGGTACACACGTCAGCAGAATATTATAAGTGAGATCCGAAAAGAAAAGAATCAAAACTTTCATCGCAAATTTTCAGAAGCAGTTCTGATTATGAAAAGAATTGAACTGCTATTCTGTATTCATTGCTTCCATGGGAGGGGAAAGAAAATTGGGCTTAAAGTTTTCCCATTTATCTCTGCATTGAAATTCTTATGTCAAATAATTCCCTAAGAATACCATCTTATCCACACAAGTTTCATTTATACAGTAAGTCTACGTAAGAGATATGTTCCAGGACTTCTTGTGTAGATTGGAAACGAGAGTAGCCTTGTGCAGGCAAAGCTTTTACGGCTCTAGAAAATACAGAAGATTTTTCTGTTATATTAACTTAAATTGGCATATTAACTTATTTTCTAGAGTAGCTATCTATTTCCAGTTACGATACTTAGTTTAAATTTTAACTTAGATAGAGATTTTGTAGGTTATTACTTGTATCGGTAAGGGTACCCAATCCTCATGTTTTACAAGTTTTGCAGCTTTTGGCGAACAGGAAGTTTTTTAGCTATATTTAGCTGCTTAATTGACTAATTGTTATATAAAATTTTTTTTCTATAAGTAGCGTATAGACCTAGACAAGATCCTTGTTATTATTATTTTGTTATTTGGTTTTTAGGAGCATTAGCAACTAAGGCCATATTGCTCCAGAGAAATGCTGCATCCACCACCGATCTACAGAATGAGTTTGCCAGGCTTTTGACTAATCGGCTACAAACAAGACGAGGACAGCTTGCTCAAATTCATCCATGATAGGAAGGAACTCTCAGTTCTCTCACTCAACTGCCAAAGCCCACAGGTTCACCACACTGACACTGTTACACAGCAATGCCGATCTTGCTGAGACTTGGTTAGATAATAACAAGAGTGTCAACAGCCTGAACTTCAATTGTGTAGTTCAATTCAAGCGTGAAACCAAACAGATGCTGGAGCCACAATACATCACAACAAGGACAAGGTACACGTTGTTATGCCATACTTAGATGTCATTTGTCAACAAACAACTGGTTCGACAGTCAGCGTTTGACCCATTGGCGGATTTTTTTACAGCGGAGTGCTTGTTATCCAATGGCCAAGTGATACAATGGTTGTCTTTATTTCTCCTAACAGTGAGTACAGGATATAATTGACTTCATTCATTTTGTTTGCTGCCACACTCATAGTGCAGCACTGATAAAGAAAGATTTATGTAAAATACCCATGATCATGAGCAATGATTTCAACATTAACTTCGGATTGGAAGAAACCAAATCATTAATTATTTTCCTACAAGAAACATTTGAAACAGCTAGGAAATTGGGTACCATAATCAATGCTGTTTTCCAGAGACATTTAGATATGTTGCAATCGGAAGTATACTCTTACTTTAGCTATCATAAATCTTTTCTGTCTTGTCTTCCAGCAGAAATTATGGAAATTTTGAGTGATCAATAAAATATTTATAGTACAAAAGCTCTTTTATTTTGTAATCAATATATACAAATCAAAATACTTAAAAGAAACATGAAGAATGTTTCAGATCTACCGCACATGCTCAGTACACATGCATGCGCGGTAGATCTGATTTTGTTTTTCCTTAATTTCATTAAAAAATATGAACTTGATAAAGAATATTTTGCCACAATAGTTAGCCAGAAAAAGAAAAGAAAAGTGAAATAAAAAAAAAACAAACATAGATTGGTCTTTCCAGTGCAGTTTTGGAAATATTCTTGAATCCAAATCTGTCCAGTTATTTAGTCTGCTGTAATACCTTTCTAGAAGCAATCACAATCAGTTGATGTCTAACAGTCAATCTAAACAAAAATCCACTGACAGGAAAATGGTAGTTAAGCTATTGTTTATAAGAATCCTGTATTGGTAAACAGTCCTATAGCTGTATTTTAATAGAAAATGTGTATTTTGTCAGTGAAATTTAATTTATAGTGCAGTGTGAAATAAAAAAAACCTGCTTTTTTTGAAAATTTTCTCATTTTCTACCTACCTACAAATAACTAATTAGCTTTTCAAAACTTGCCAGCTATGCCTTGGACTTATGTTCAATGTGGAGACAAATACGGGGGCTATTCAGTAAAGAACAATCATTATTTTTCACAAAGAATGTACTGCTTGCTATTTCTAGCTGATCTGCAGAACCTAAGACCAAACCAAGTTGCATTACATATCAGGTGTGCAGTTCATTTGTGCGCATTGTGACCTTGACAGTTGGTCAAGTTTATGCCTGTTGTTTTGCCTAAGTAACAATGGACATGACACACGAGGAACATTATGCAGATCTCAAATTTTGTTTCCATCTCAAGAAAACATCAGCTGAAGCATATAAAATGTTAAAATAGGCTTATGAATATACACTTCTATATAGCACAGCTTGCAGGTGATTTAGAATGTTTAAAGATGGACATTATTCAATCACAAAAGTCAGTGGTCCTGGAGCTTCAACCACTGCTGTCACAACAGAAACCATAACACTGTTTCTGTAATAGTGAGAGATCATCATATAACAGTAAGGCAACTGGCAGAGATATTGAGAATGTCAGTAAGAAGCACACACCGTATTCTCCATGACTATTTGCATATGACACGTTTGTGCACACTGGGTTCCAAGACTACTCAAACCTGAGCAACAGCAAGTTCGCATGGAAAGCTTCAACAGATGATTACTGAAGATGGTGAGGTTCTTTTTTTTTTTTTTTTTTTTTTATGAAACCCCCAAACACGAAAGGTATCAAAACCTATAGTACTTAGTACCGTGCATGGGTTGAAGGAGAAGTATGGGGCAAGGGGATGCCTGAAACTTTGCTCTAGAGACTAAACATGGGTTTCACCACTTCAAGCCTCCAATAAGCAAAGTGGTGGTATTTCACCGGTTGATGAAAGTCATCTACCACAAGGTTATAAGGTGGATAATACATGGCTTCACCATTTCAACTCGGACTATAAGGAACAAAGCTCTGTTTGGAAGGCTACCTCATCGCCAACACCGAAAAAAGCAAAAGTTGTGGCTTCTACTGAAAAGGTAACGATCATCTCTTCTTTTGGCATTAATAGAATGGTTTACGAGCATATTGTGCCACAGTCATATGACTGTTATGGGAGAACTGAACTGTACACTTTGCAGGATCACATTGGTCGCAAACAATCACAACTGGGTGAGCCTTGCATTGCTCATACTGTCATTGAGTCAGCATTAATATCAAATGTGTTCCTCATCTGCACTTCAGTCTTACCCCCGCACCCTCTGATTTATTATAATTTTTTTAATTTCCAAAGTTAAAGAAGGAGCTGCGAGGAAAGTGTTTCCAGTCACCAGAAGATGTTGTACAGACATTGGAGGTGATTCTCAAAAATGTCAAAAAAAAATTGCTTCCATGTCTTTGAAGAGTGGCAGAAATGTTGGAGTAAGTACATTTCATCAAATGGGGACTACTTTGAAAAGGACCATCAAAATAAAGATGATTAATGTAGTGGGGGGAGGAGTTCATTCTTTATTGAACAACCCTTGTGAATACTATCTTTAGTTAAGTTAGCAGAATGATCCCATGATTGGAAATCAAACACAGTAAAGTGTTATGAATTTTATTTGATTTCATCTACTGTGCTGAAATATTCCCCTGTAACCCTATAGTATTTGTACTACACAGGGAAACACAGCCCAGTTAACTGTGTTCCCCCCCCCATGTGTAGGGTAAAGCACACACAATGGTTGTGTTTAAATGGAAATTTATTTCCATATACTGCTTGGCTGTTTACTTAGACAAAATACATTATTCACAGTTCAGTATATGTTCATAAATAGAAGCCAACTGCCAGCCAATGAGAAATCAATAGTGCTTTGAAACAGCTGTCCTGGCAGTGTCTGAGAAGATTTTTAAATGGGTAGCAGATTCACCTGTTTAAGTGATGCTGTACAATTTAAAAATATATATATATTAGTAATTTAGGCAGAATTGTGGATGACTGTATTTTTTCACAAATTTTGCATTAAAGTTGTGAAATAATTCAAAGTCTTAACACCAAATTCTCAGCATAGATCTTCAGTGGGAGTAGAATGGCCCCCATAATCAAAAATTTAGCAAAGTAAAGCATACAAATTTTATTTCCTTTCAATTACTGTATTTTTCAAACATATAAGGAATGCAAATCATAATGGCTATCAAGCAAATCATAATGCTTGCATACATTAAAGACTTAGAAGTTGTTTATTGTGACCTTTTATTCATACTGTGTTATTCTAAAAAATGACTTAGTATGTTAGCATTATTTTTAATTATTTATTTTCATTTTTTTTTTTGGAATTTTAGCATTGGCCTCTAGATGTCTTCAGCTCATGGTGTTTTTCATTCCAAAGGTGAAATGTCATTTTGAAGTACTGTTAACACTAAAACAACAGTTTATGACCAAACATTTCGATCAGGTACTTCAGGTAAGGCCCTACTAAAATAGAATTTGGCACATTTTGTTTGATTTAAGGGATAAATAATTATAGGAAAGCCCATCACTTAGCACTGCCTCCATAGACATTTAGCGTTAAACAGGACAATGCTAAAAAAAACTGTTTACACAAAAGAATTATTGTACAGTGGGATATCACTGTACAGTAATTATCAGTTATCCAACTATGGATCATTTGAACCAATCAGGGAACTTTCAGGTAGTGTTATCCACATTAGTTTATGCGTTTAGCAGTTTACTTTAATATTAAACAAATTAAATTAATAAGAAAATTTCACTGAGCAATACCCAGAGATAATGCTTTTACTCTTTTTTAAGAGGTGAAAGCATTGGTTTTGTGCTTAACTAATGTTAT
This sequence comes from Mastigoproctus giganteus, assembly GCF_048544385.1. Taxonomy (NCBI): domain Eukaryota; kingdom Metazoa; phylum Arthropoda; class Arachnida; order Uropygi; family Thelyphonidae; genus Mastigoproctus; species Mastigoproctus giganteus. The sequence continues at coordinate 165,004,497 of NC_143580.1, read as the reverse complement.
AATTTATAGTAAAGGAATAGTTTTAAGCATCATCTTAATTATATAGATTTACTTATTTTTGTATTTATCTAAATATTTAAAAGTTGAATTTAATAGTTTATTGTAAATTCAACCATTGCCATCAATAAGTATTTGGGCAGAAATTCACAAGTATAATAGTTTTGAGTTTAATTCCAGTGTTAGAATTGGGAAGTTTCCATATAGAACCAGAAATAGGTGTAATTCTTGAATATGTGATTTTGTAGGTGTATAATTAACATCATAAATATTTAATAAATCATACATATGTTCGTAAGTGCCTATAGAAATTCCTATCAATATGTAAATAATTAGCATTATTTTTAAAATATTAGTTTTAAAAAAAAGTAAATTTTGTAATTCTGGATTATTTAAAATAGTACACAGATTTTTGTATTGTTGTTTTTGCATTTCTGCATTTCAGTGTTAAATATCTAATATCAGCTATCATCATTTTACTATAAAACAAACTGATGCTACTCTGATTTATGGGTGTTAAAATTCCTTGAAAATATAATTTCACACTTAGATTAAAATACATGCATTATTGTGTATTATTTAATTGTATTACAATAGCAGTAGGGATTGCTAATAGATGGTCTATTAGTGAAAAGAGTTACTGTAATTTTACTATAAAAGTTTGAGTTAAAACTTGGACCTGATCACTCTCAAAGTACCTTTCTTCTGCGCATGCACACATGCTCCATCTGTGTTTTTATAGTGTTGCATATAGAGTCGCTTTGCTGTTTTCTTTGATGTCATCCACTGAAAATTAGGATTGATACAAAGGACAATACTACTCACTATTACCAGAGCATGTCGCACAGTAAGCACACCTGCGCTACAGTTGCTGGCCCGAGCTCTCACACTTTACTTGGAAGTAGCCAAAAGAGGCTTATATTATGGACATACCCACAGAATTTCTGGGGATAGCCCTTGATACAGCCAGCACCTTGAATGCTGAGATAAAAAAATAGACACAAAGCTCCATGAGCTATGGCAAACAAAGTGGGAGCAGAAAACCAGAGATCTGGTTACCAGAAACTTTGGGCTAACCATTGCCGCTGGTGGCAATGGCTAGCCCAAAGCCACCTAAGTTGTATGCCCTTGAACTTTTTTACAACATTTATATTGGCAGATCACAGCTCTCTAAAGGCGAAACAAACCTACTTAGGGCTGACTGATGGCCCAAACTGCACATGTGGCGAGAGTGAAGACTGGGCACACATTCTATACGAATGTATAATTTATGACATCACCAGAACATAGCTAATAGCACAGATTGTCCCCCCCCTTCCCAGGGGAGAAGAAGATCTGTTCATCATAGAAGAGGGAAATTATAAAGCCTTTACAACCTTCACACAGAAAGTATTCGAAATGCACAGAACTATCCAAAAAATGGAAATTCAACCCCCCACCAATTAAACAATAATCAATAGTTAAAATTGCCCACATCATCCAGATGATGACTTAAAAACTGTTGGGACAGCCGTATTCTGCACCCTGACAGACAAAACCGGATTGACCTGGGTACCCCCCAGAACTACCCTGCCATGATTAGAGACCTGGGGAAGTGATGGCGCCTGGATGTACCATGGGACGAAAACAAGCCAGTGGCAGTGGTGTTGTGCTTTGGGCGATGTTCTGCTGGGATACCAGAGTCCAGTCATCCATGTGCAATGCACTTTGACATCTACCACCTACCTAAATTTGTTTACCTCCTATTCGATATCAGGACATGGATCGTTAAATAAGAAACTGTTTAAATTTCGCTTGTCTCCTACGAAACTCTGTCATTGTGGTGGTCTGGAAGATTGGCAGCACGTGCTGTACTCTTGTCCCTCATGCAATGAATTTCGAGTAATTCTGCAGAATGCAATTCCCAACTTTTCATCAGGATTGGAACCTAATTTTATATCAAATGCCACCAGTTATTGTGCCCTTCAGGATTTTGCTAAGGCAACCTTCAATAAAAGGCTTGCAATCCTTTCTGCAATGTGACTGCACATGCGAATGTTTCAAATTCAGCTCGGGACTCTTCACCTTCACTGCAACAACGTCCATTTTCTCAACAAGATCTACAATTCTGGACTTGTGCTCTTTTTTTTTTTTTTTTTGAAACTCTACAAGTGAACTACAACTCAATTTGGCGATGAAAATTCCTGTGCTCCTTTGCTCGGATGGCTGTTAACTGACTGTGACTTTCTTATTGGTGATTGACTGTGACTTTGCTACTAATGACTGCAGGACTTACTGGATTTAACCTCAACTGTTTATAAGGTTTGTGCCTGCTTCTGGGCTAAAATACTTGTGTAAGGGTTTTGTTGGTTGAATGGTACTGTTAACCTTAATTATTTTATTTGACCTTGTTTTTTTATTTATTTTTTTATTTATTTATGTAAATAAGCAAAAGATTACTTGCATTGCTTACTTTGAAACCTCAAAGTATCATCTGGGTTTACCTCAATCTGTTGAGGTTATCTTGTGTACAGTATTTAATTTTTGTATAGTTGTATAAGTTCCTTTTTTTTTTTACTATTTTTGGCTCGTACTTTGTTGGGCTCTTGGCGTCCCTCTCTTCTGTTGCCGCCGGTTGGTTACTCCTGGTCTACCTTCCCATTGTGGTGGTGGCATGTTTCCGACCTGCCGATTCTGGGTAGCCAAACAGCCAGTTCACTTCTGGCCATTTCTGCAGAATCCTCTAATTTAAAATTGAAGCGTGGCGGAGATGAACAAACATTCCCAAGACAAATACATACCTAAACAACAGGAAAAAAAAAAGAAAACTTTTGTTCGAGTCAAAACTTGTGAAAAGTTTGCTCCACCGAAAAGTTTTTATATTTCAGGAAATATTGGGATTTAATGCAGAAGAAAGATGTTAGATGAAAGAGAATGAAAATCTGGACAATCAGGTGAAATTTTAGGACTCTACTAGAGTCATTAATTTTAGAAATACGAGTGATTTTGTTAGTCACAATGTAAACTTATGTGATTCTTATATACAGTGCTATTGTAACGGTATACTTGCCTATACTTCAACATGAATATTATTGATGGCTTTTGTTTTGCTGAAGGTGAACCTCTGGTATGTTAAAATAGCTTATTTATTGGCTTAATATAACTTCTAACCAGTGTATACCTAAAATTTTACTATTCTAATACCTCAAATATACTACAAAATGTATTTTTACTTGCTCCCGCACGCGTTCCTGATCCGACACTTGAGGTAACAATAGCAACGCCATATTGGATCGGAAACGAGTAAAAGGACAAAATCTAAAGATATAATGCAGATAAAATTAATTCGGTATTGATACATGCTTCAAATAACAACAGTTAACCCTTACAATATATATATATTTATTTATTGTTATTTCTTTTTTTATAAAGTTTGATTCTAGCAATGAAATATATTTATATCCCCAGTGCATGTGGTCATAACCATCTCCATGAGGCCATCGTAAATTTAATGCAGGAAAATTAACCAAAAATCGGCAAATTTTTTAGGAGGTTACATGAATCGAATAGCCAGCCCTGATACCTCATTTTAAAGGTAAAGGGTCCCTCTATTAAAGGAAATCCTTCCTAAAAGTCTATTTTCAATATAAGAGAAAATATTAATATCAAAACATGGCCCTAGTTAAACCACATGAAATGGCATATAAGACAAAAATGTTATGTTCCAAATGCAGTAGTAATTGTAGAATACTTGCAGTACTCACGTGTTAATATACACAAATAGTGCATTACTCTTCTAGATAAATGTTTAATTGTGACTCCCACTATATATGATTTTATTATAACCTTTAGAATTGTGGCTTGTTATATATGGCAGCTTAAACTGCCCAGCGGTCTGCAGTGCTGAGGTGGGTGGGACTGAGATTGGATAGTTCCATGTCTCACAAAAAAAAAAAAAAAAACCCTGCTGGCTTCCACTTTTGGGTGGTTGCGGGATTCTTCCCCCCCCTCTTCTAGCTCTGCAGACTGCCTTATCTTTTGAACTTCAATTATTGAACTGAATTGTGCTGTAATTTAGCATTATAGCATCATTATAAACATAACTGATCTTGAACCTCACGACACACACACACACACACACACACACACACACACACACACACACACACACACACACACACACACACACACACACACAGTGAGCTGAAAGGTGAGTGTTAAACTTATCTAGAAACTGTGACAATGCAAAACCAAACAACTCACAAGTAATATGATACAACATATGCCTCGGAAGAAGAGGACAACCAGCACGGCAGAGACCCCCTGCCTACAGGCTCCTAAGCCTGCAAGGCAGCAAATGGAAACAACAAGGAACAATAATAGAAGCAATTGTGACCAGGGACCAGAAGTGGTCTACACCCCAGACATGAATCTGGCAGAAGTCCTTGAGGTCTCCACTACCCAAGAGGCCATACAGGAAGCACTGGTGGAAATACAAGATCCCTCTGCAAAACTTGGCGACCTCATGTCAGAACAGGTACCCCATGAACAGAACTCTGAAGATCCCAACAACTCCCTGCAAACAAGAGACAATCTGACCCAAACAGAACTAGATTCATCGATTATAGACACTATACAATCTTCACTGAGAAAACATTCAACGAAGCACAAAGGATGTGGGCTCAGTTGGAGAAACTGATATATGAAGTGACTCTGGACAGAGAAAAAATCAAATCAAGCCTAGTTGAAAAGAAAAACATGATAAGGAAACTGCAAAGAGCCATAAAAAGAAAGAGGAAGAAAGGGAGAAAACAAATTCACTTCGCGACATCCACTCTACAGCACCTAACTGGAACAGGGGCCCATTCTGGTTTGGATGCAACATGCACAGAAACACAATCCCAGTGGAAGGAAAAAGATGCATTTATCTCACAACCCAACCCTGAGCAGAAAAGGGATGACATTGAAACAAGAACTATGACTCCAACAGATGGACAGAAAAGAACCTCAAGAATATTACTAGGTAGATGTGATGACCCAACAACTGAACCTGAAGAGGAAAATTCCAGAATCAAACAAAATAGCACTGTGTAAATGTCTCACAACAAATGAAGATATCCCAAATGATACTGCAAGCTGTGTTCTCTCACTATGGGCTGAGTAGGAGATCCTCAACACGACACTTCTGCTGGACAGTGAGAGATGGAAAGCACAGGCAACTGAACTGCAAGCAAGAATAGATATCCTGACACAGCTCCTAAACAAGCTGCCCAACACACTGGAAGCCAAGGAAAAAGAGAAAAAAAACCCTCCTGGAGTTTCCACAGGGGATGGAAGCACACCATGGCCGAAGTTAAACCAAAAAGACGGAAACAGCTGAACTCAGGCATCTTATGCCCAAATAACTGACATATACCACCCCAAAAGAAACACAATGCTGCAAAGACTTAACATTAATATCATCAAAGCTACGGAAAGAAGAAATGCAACAAATGAGGAGATAAAAGAAGTTAAGACTAAATTAGCCTCAGTACTAAGAGACGTGAAAATCACAACCATCAGAAAAATAAGAGTGAATGGGGGTGATCATAGAGGCACCTAACAAGGAAGAGTTAGGCGAGATCAAAGGATGCCCGGGGCTGCACCAGGCAGGGCTACTACAAGCAGAGGTCCCTAAAAAACTTGGTCCCATCTATGACATTCATAATATGACCAAATAATAAGTGATCTGGATACACCGAGGAAGTCAAGCTGCAAATTAAACCTCTCTTTTCTACTAGGCCCAAGGAAAATCAAACAAATGTAAACTGGATCCTCCAAGTGACAGGAGAAATAAGAAGAAAGCTACTCACAAACACCAGGGGGGGGGGGTCTACATTGGCTGGACAGCCCATGCGGTTAAAGACTACACTGTGGTCCCACGTTGCTTTAACTGCCTGGGATATGGTCATCAGATAGCACAGTGTACTCATGAATCCCGCTTATCTGATCACAACTCTGACTAGACCACAGGAAAAAAGACGTCTTACACACCACTGAGAACAGTGTGGCAGAATCGATGGAATGACTCCACTAAAGGCCGCATAACTAGAAGCTTCATACCAGACATTGGATGTGTTTACCCCATTTCCCCGACCTGGTACTCTCCTGGACTGTACTCTCCTGACAGTGTGGCAGAATCGATGGAACGACTCCACTAAAGGCCGCATAACTAGAAGCTTCATACCAGACATTGGATGTGTTTACCCCATTTCCCCGACCTGGTACTCTCCTGACAGTCCAGGCATGGCTTCTTCAGGAAGAAGCTACACGATTTTGGAATCTCAGACATAGCGCAGTGTAGATGTGGACAAGAAGAAACTTGGGAGCACCTGCTCTATGAATGTAATATATATGAAGACCTCCGTGGCCTGCTGTTTACCAAACTACGCTCCATCCTTAGAAATCAGGAGGACATAGTGCTGCAGGAAGAAGAAAACTATAAGGCTTTCACGCTTTTCACTCAAAATCTCTTAGCGAGGCAAAGAGCACTCCCACCACCCTGAAACAATGGCGACCCAGAAATGACACCTTTCCAGGCCTGCTTTATCTCCTTTTCCCGGTGGGAGGACACCCCTGTCTCCCTCTCTCCCTGAAAAACCCACTTTCCCTCTGGTGTGGCATGGGCATGCCCACTGAACGTTTGGCAGCCACCTCCTCTATCGGTCCCTTTCTTCTTTTTCTACCCTCCAGCCTTCCTTCTCCCCACCCAAATCTGTCTACCTTCACAGCGCACAGCCCCACATATCAAAATTGTAACTACACCAAAATTGCTTACCCGACCCTTTTCGGCCAAAAATAAAACTCATCCAGCATACAATCCATTCTCGCTCTTAAGGCAAATCTCTATGACCAAACAAAGCACCAACAGTGATTAAAGCAATGTCTCTTTCTTTCTTTTTTTTTTTTTTTTTTTATATAGGTCCTAGCCATTGAAATCTGAGGAAAGTAGGTGGCAGGACCTGCCAGAGTACTGATTCCTTATTGGTAACACCTGGCTAGCCTCCACGTGGTGCGGTATGGGCAACATCGGGTCCCATCAGGGGCCTGATGGCCAATAAGCCAGATGAACAATGGGCACAACAGACTACACTATACACGATCCACACACTTTAAATCTCTGGCTTGACAGGGTACTGTCACTCGATACAGAGAACACCGCGGAGATGGGAGAAATCCCAGGAGCCGCAAGGCCCTCAACATACCAAATACCAAAAATCACCTGATCACTGTGTGCAGGAAGGACACAGCACCCAGGATTGTCCCAGCTGCACTAAAAGGAAAGGAAATAATAACCATCACTTTAAAGATCCCGAATGCCCAGAATATACCAAAGCAGTTGAATTCATCAGGTCAAAAACAGATTATGAATAACACGCCAATTAATAAAAATTGAAGACGAAACCAAATCAATCTCAAACACCTAAAAGTTCTTCAACTAAACTGCCAGTGGTCAATAGCTGTCATCAATGATCTAACAAAAATTATCATAGAGCAAACCATACACATTGCAGCAATTCAAGAGCCATACTCACACAAGGACCTGGTCAAGGCGATACCCCTGTCATATCGGCTAATCCAATCAAACTCAATAACAGTGGGACATGACGGCAATGCCAGAAGATGGATCTGGGATGCCACTGTCATAGCAGATCCCATCATTATAGTAATCAAGGTCACCTCACTGTGCATGACACATGCTGCTCGTACCTGCCTGGAGGGCAGTTTTGGCCAGCTCTTTGTCATATCACTCTACTGCCAGTGCTCACAATCAGCTAATCCAATACAGCCATACGCTGGCTACTTGGAGGTAGCACTCAACAAGCTTAGAAACAAAAGCGTGCTTATCCTGGCTGATGTCAATGCTAACTGGACCCCCTGGAACAGTCTGCAGCAAACAGATGAAAAAGGACAGATCATAGAAGAAATCATTCTCACACACAGACCGCAGGTACTCAATATGCAAGGACATTCTCCAACCTGTGTCATGCCACTTGATACCTCATACATTGATGCCTCCTTAGCTACCCCAGTTGTGGGACAGAAGGTGCAAAACTGGAAGGTACAACCGGCAATCTCAACAAGCAACCACAATGCCATAACCTTCTCTGTACTTCAGCATACAAGAGCAGACCACACAGATCAATACAGATTCCAAACAAAAACAGCAAACTGGGAGAAATTTGATACCTCCCTAAAGGAGGAATTAACTGAGGAACAAGTAGCTGCCCTACAGACTCTGAACACAGAACAACACATACTGGAATTACAAGATAAAATCAAAGTATGCAAAGCATCAATGAAGCTGAGGGGGAAAAAAAAGTATCACTTCCTTTGGTGGACGGTGACCCTCACTGAATTGAAACAACAATGCAGGACAACAAGAAGGGAGTATCAAAGAGCTCGATGAGTACCAACTAGGCCACAAGACGAACTCAATAACTTGCAAGACAGGTGAGACAACGTTACCATCCTTGACGCAAACCATACAACAGAAAAAAGCAGCCTGGGAAAGACTAATTCAAACGAAAGGAAGCACAGACCCATGGGGTCTAGTCTATAAACTGCTCAACAGCAATATCCCCTCACAGTCCAGGGAAATACCTCCACAAATGACCTGGCAAAACCATCAATGTGATCCTGGGTACGATCACCTATCAAGACCTGGAACTGAAGAGACGTTATACCAAAAAAGAAATGAGAAAACAAAACAGAGCATATCGAGGACTCCCAGAGGAATTGCCATTCACCTTGGAGGAGATAGGCCAAGCCATAGCCACTATGAGGAATAGGAAATGCCCGGGGCACGATGCCTTGGAGTTGGAAGTCCTAAAGAGGGCATGGAAAGTGGCCCCCTGCACCATCCAAAGTACCCTTAACTCCTGTCTCCTTTCTGGCACCTTCCCCAGGACCTGGAAGCTGGCAAACCTCAAAATCATTCTGAAAAGTCCTGACAAACCTCGGCAAGACCCTACTTCATAACGTCTGATCGCTCTCCTCCTGGTCATGGGCAAAGTCTGGAAAAGGTCATTGCAGCCAGACTGATTCACACTTACAAAACAAAAGGCCTATACTCATCAAAGCAGTATGGATTCACGCTCGGGTGCAGCACAGAAGATGCCATCTCAGAATTGATTGCCACAAGAGATAACTCTAACAGCAAGTACCTCCTAGCCATCTTCGTGGACTTTGCGGAGGCCTTTGACGCACTCTGGTGGCAGAGCGCCCTTGCGAGGCTCAGAGAAGGCCCATTTCTGCTCCACTTTTCTCCTTGCTTTCTGATTACTTCTGTGACCGGGAAGGTGATGGTTTGGAGCGGTGTTCAGGAAATCAGAATAAAAATCACAAGGGGATGCCCACAAGGCTTAGTCTTGGGCCCACTGTTGGAACCTTGTTTTCAACACCTGGTTACATAAGACCTTCCAATCAACAACATTAATAGCTTTCGCAGACGACCTCACTATTGTCACAGCCAGCAACTCCAGGAGAGAGATAGAAAATAATGCAAACCAAATCCTAGAAGAGCCTTGCCACATGGGCAGATAAATGCAAATTGAATGTATCCACAACAAAAAAAACAACGCAAATGCTGATCAAGGGGAAACTCAATAGAGAATGCCCACTACTCGTCAAATACAAAGATCAAACAATCAAATATACACAAACAACTAGACGCGTAGGTATCTAGTTGGATGAAACATTCAGCTTCCTCCCTCACACAAAATACTTAAGAGAGAAGACCAAGACCTTCCTGATGGCCCTCAATAAAATAACCAGAAGAGAATGGGGCCTAAAAGCACACATGCTAAGGTTATATTATAACTGTGTTTTCCTTTCTATTCTTACTTACGGAGCGGGTGCGTGGTGATATAGAGCAATCATCTGGAACAAACACAAAGATTGGTGCTCTTAACCGTGTCAAGGGCATGCCGAACAACTTCAACAATGGCATTATAAGCTCTACTAGGGAAAATGCTAGCAAATCTAGAAGTACAATTCAGATACCTGAAGTACAGTATAAACAAAAGAATACCCACGACTATTGATGACATCACTGTTTGACCTGCAGGCTGAAAAGAAAACGGAAATAGCAAGAATAAGGAATGTGATGAGGGCGAACTGGCAAAACACCTGGACAACCACGGAAAAATGAGCAACAACAAGACAATACATCCTGAATGTGAAAGAGCTAATCAAGAAGGAAAAATTATAGCTAGTGCCAGGCCTATATGCCTCCTCCTTAATGACGGGCCATGGCAGTAAATATAAACACTAAATTATACCAACTGGGCCTATCAGAGACACCACAATGTTACTGCGGCAAGCCTGAAACTGCTGACCATGTACTCAACGATCGTCATTGTTACCAGGATCTAAGGCAGGAGCTCTTCTCCTTACCAATTGACAAGCAAAGCTCACAAAAAGTGAGGACAATTTCAAAGCATTCAACACCTTCACGACTAAGGCCTTTAAGAGAAGAAAGTCCATTAGGAGAGAGGGCAACAGGATTTGACAAATAACTACCAACCTTGAACCTGACTGAAGACAACAAACTTTCTCTCTCTCTCTCTCTCTCTCTCACCACCCTGAGTGAGAGATATTTTATCCTTACTAAAACTCTCATCTCATCACTTCTTAGGGCATGTGTGTGTGTGTGTGTGTGTGTGTGTGTGTGTGTGTGTGTGTGTGTGTGTGTGTGTGTGTGTGTGTGTGTCCATCTCCACCTAAAACATTTTAACAGAAAAACTGTAAAGTGGGCCTGAATTATAGCTAAGAAATAGAATATTCAAAAGAAGAAAATTTTGAGATGGATTCAATTTTGAACAGTGATCTAAAACTAATAACTGAATTTTGTATAGGAAAGGTTAAAATTGTATTAAAGAAGTGTTTGTGTGTATAGTGTGTTGTTAATGTCAGGTCACTTTGCCATCAGGAAGCAGCTGTCATCCACAGCTGCTAAGTGATGCCCGTACCCGGCACGTGGAGCCGGACCTGCTCTACTATTATGATCTTTAGTGCCAAAGCACAATCCTGCACCCGACAGAAAAAGTGCAATACTGTCGGGTGCCAACATTCCTGGTCTCAGGTTGCCCAAACCCAAAAACCAAGAAGGAAAAAAAAAAAAAAAACCCACCGTAGTGGTACATGTTGAGGAACCACAGATCAGACATATAGCTTCCTGATCTGAAGCTCCCAACCCAGATGCATTTATGCATTATTCAAATATGCTGCCAGCTCAACCTCCGACAGTCTTACTCTTGGATTTTCCCCATTTCTATCACTCTTCCTTACTTCCCCCTAAATTGAGTACTCCTGAATCTTTCAGGGACACTCAGCCAGATGACGGTAGAACCTGGCATGCCTCCTTGTGGCAGGAATGGGGGCAGAGACCTCGTGTCTCTGCCCTGCACTCGCTTAGTTGCCAGTTAGAAAAAAAAACTCCAGGCTCCGCTCAGGCAACCCAAACGCACGCGCGCACACACAGCTAAACATAACTACCAACCTTGATCCTGACTGAAGACAACAGACTTTCCTCTCTCTCACCACCCTGAGTGAGAGATATTTTATCCTTACTAAAACTCTCATCACTTCTTCTTAGGGTGGTCCTATTTTTGGAGTTGTCCCCTTTCTATCACTCTTCCTTACTTGAGTGCTTCTGAATCTCTCAGGGACACTCAGCCAGATGATAGTAGAACCTGGCGCCTCCTCGTGTCTCTGCCCCCCCACTTGCTAAGTTGACGGTTAGAAAGAAACAAGAAGACATGAAGCAGCTAATGGGGAAAACTCCGAGCTCCGCTCAGGTAACACACACACACACTCACACATTGCTGACCAGGTACACCCTTTCATGACAGCAGTCTTCCCTTCTGGTGGTGCCGTCTTCTAGCAGGATAATGCACCATGACCTACTGCCCAAATTGTTCGAAACTGGTTCGCGGAACATGAGGAACACTTCCAGGTATTGCCCTGGCCTCCAAATTTCCCAGACATCAATCTCATTGAGCATCTGTGGTTTGTGTTGGAACAGCAATTCTGATCTGTGGCATCTCAACCGCGGACCTTAGAGAAGTTAAAGGATCTGCTGGTTACATGTTGGTACCAAATACCACAAGATACGTTTAGAAATCTTGTAGTGTCCATGCCTCGTTGGGTACGAGCTGTTTTGGCTGCATGTGGAGGACCAACATCATATTAGGTAGGTAGTCATAATGTTTTTGCTCATCGATGTATATATGTAGTATATTCTTGCTGAAAGACAATGGTAATTAACTTCACACCACACAAGTATTGGTTGCATGTTACAGAGAACAATGCTGTTATTCTGCTTTTCTGTTTTGGCACATAGACTTACTCACTCATCTAACAGCCAATTCATTAATCAAAATCAGAAATTTTAAAAAATTTCCAATTTTAACATAATTTTATAATTTTTTTGTGAAAAGAAAAAGAGAAATAGTAAAATTAAGTCAGAAGACAGACTTTCTGTCATATATTCAGTGTTTCTGTTACAAGCATGGCCAGCACATATGCCACAAACAGTGTAGAGAAGTATGTGATTTGTAGGAGAACTGCCTCCAACAGTTTGTCCCTGAACTAAGACATCTTCACTTCTCTGGAACATACACTTTGCTACTCTAATCCAAGGTATAATTTCATTAAAAAATTAAATTATACATCAGTATTACACTACTATCATAGTAATTATGCGATGCACACGCACAACAATAATACTGCAGTGTTCCTAGCTGATATGGAACTATAGACAGTGGTGAGCTGTGAATATTTTAACAATGATCTGGCAGTTTTGCTGATTTTTTTAATTTTATTTTATTTTACAACTAGATAAATTTAATTTTGTGAATAAAAAATAACACGAAATATTTCCAATATCACAAATAGCATAAAACACTATCACAAAACGTTATGGAATATAAAAACAAATATTACAAAAGACACAAACTATTCTAGAAAAGGTACTCAAAAATCAGATTACATAAAAAAAATATTACACAAATATTCAAGAAAAATTTATTTTCTTAATATTTGTTGTCGATCTTCTGCTTTACTTAGTAGAATTTAAAATTACTCTGTTGCATTAGCTAGCTTATCCTATAAGGATAAAACAATACAGTTTAATAACTTGTCACAGTCACAAGGTAATTTTTTGAATGTGTTTGTAATTTCGATTCCTTCAAATTCTTTTGACTTCAACATGCTCTCACTTTTATCTTCATAATTTCCTGCAGAATTTTTCAAATTACCAATAGCATTGATAGTTCAAATAAATAATTTATCTGCTTTTACAATGATGCTGTGGCTTTGTAAAGCTTCTGAAAGGTAAAAGAGTTCCTACAGTATGTCGATCATTAGAGCTAAATCATTAAGAAATTCTAGATTTAAAAGTCGGTTTAATAATCCCAAATATTTAACTTCTGATTCAAAATGTTTGCACAAAACTGGATAATTCCCCCAAAGTGCAATTGTTGTCTGCAAGTTACAAGCTGGCCATTGTGGCCCGAACTCACTACCGATCTTTAAAATTTCCACATCAAGTTCTTTAGCAGTCATCCTTAAATTGCGCTGATTTTTTGGAGATTGGTGATATATTGCATAAAGTTGATCTAGAAATATTTCAAAATGATTCACTTCTTTTATATTTTTTATAGAATCATCTAATGCCAATTTCAAATGATGAGCCAGGCATTGCCAAATAATGATGTTTGAAAATTGTTGTAAAAGTCTGGTTGAAACACCGGACTTTTACCCAGAATTACACCAGCACTATCGGAACAAAATCCAGTAAGATTTTCTTTTAAATATTTTTCAGAAAAACCATAGCTATTTACAGCTGTAATTATGCTAGCATGTATGCATTCAGCGGTTGTCTTTTCTAGTTCAGTAAGATCTATAAAAATCATACATGGCTCAGCAAGCTACGTAGGAAAATAATTAAGGCACTTGGTTTGGATAATGTTGTGGACTCATCAATTATTATGCAGGTTTTGGCATTTTGTATTATTTTAGTAAAGGTTTCCTTTTTTACTTCCTTTGAAATATGTTCAGAGATTCTAATGCCTAAAAATCTTGAATGCAATGAAACTCCTATATCAACACCATTTTTACTCTAATTCCAATTCAGCTGGCAAGTTAGACATTGGCCGATTTCTTTTTACGAGACTATACGCTGAATTAAAAATTTTGGCAGTTCAAATTTCTTTATCATTTAGTTTGCCAATGACATTTGGATGCATATGCCTTTGTGATTCTTCATTTGTTCTTAAGAATTTTTTATGTGCCACTGAATGGATAGTTTTTTGTGCAAGATACCTGTGTACTATTTTTATTCTTTCCATTTGGCTCTGCATTAATTTCCACCCATTCTTTTGAAAAAACCATGACAATGTTTTTCTTATTTAACACCCAAGTTTTTATATTTAGCACAAACAGAACAACCTAATTTTCCATTTTGGATGTATAGCCATTTGTACCGAGTTTATAAAAAAAAAGCTTGTTTCTCATTCCAATAATCAGGTAGTTGCTGTTCCACTTTATCAACATTACTATTCGTAGAATTATTTGACGAAATAACTTCACTACGAACAATTTTGTTCATTACACTGGCAGTATCTGTAGAAGCAGATTTCTTCTTTTGTCTTTTCCAAAAAAAAAAAATAAATTGGACTGTCTTTTCATGGCTAATAAATTTAAAAAAGTGCTTTAAATATTATTTGCATAGAACTTGTAATAAATACTTAATAATGAGCAATACACAGTACTTCTCCCTTGCACTGAAACTCAACTGATTACATTCTTTGTTGCACCTACCCTCATAATTCTATCTGTTGTGGAAGTTGATAGCTCAAATAAATATAAGGCTGAACTAGAAAAACATTTGGAGTGACCAGGCAGGCGAGATGATTGCATCTCATAATTATAATTATGGAATTCAGGATTTAATTGGTAAAATAAATGATTATTTCAACAATGGGCTTGCAAATTTTCAAAAACTAAAAATAATAAATAACAATGGGCTCTTGTGAGCTCACTATAGCTCACCACTGATTCTACACACACACACGCTTGCATGAATATACCCAGTTCAGATGCCTTAATTTTACATTGTATCAGTGGTCTCCACTAATAAAGTGCTTTTTATTAATAGTTAACAGTCTGCCTTGGAGCCCCTGAAAGATGCTGCAAATACATAATCATGAAGTTATAACATTGAAGCGTTTGTGGAACACGATGGTTAAAATCATTTGTGTTGCGAAGTTATCCCCCTCCCTCACAAAAGGTTTTACTCCCATTTTTCTTGTACCAAATAAACATACAAATAAAACAATAAAATAATATGAAAATTGAAGAGTTGTGCAAGGAGTAATAGATGTTTGGGTCAAAATTTAACTGTTAATGAATCCCTTTAAAATGAGAAAGATCAGAGCTTTTATTTCTGCATTGCTAATATGTAGAGACACATTTATACCATTGGTTCCTCTTTAACTGTCCCCACCCCATTTCAACTTTCATTTGTTTCACTAAGATATCAGAGAATAAGGATGGCCATTCTGTGGTAAGCCAGCAGTTGGATGAACATCTTATAGACCTGAAATTGAAAGCTTAGAGCACATGCTGACTAACATTTTTTTTCATTTGTTTTCTCTCCAGATTCATGGAGACATTTGATCTACAAGGTGTTCGGCAGTTGGCTGAACATCTAGGAAATTGGGCAGATGGGCTGGGAAGTGGCAATTGAAGTTTACCATTCACAAATGCAAAGTACTACATATGGGTAGAAGTAATCTCAAAGAAACATACCATCTCTGTGGTACTACCCTTAGAGTGGTAGAAAATGAAAAATATCTGGGAGTAATTGTGCAGTCAGATATGAAGTTTTCTGAGCAATGCACACAGGCTGCCAGAGCAGTCAGTGATATATAAGAATTTTGCTAGTAGGGAAAAGGAGGTTATTATCCCTTTGTATAAGGCAATGGTCAGGGCCTTGAGTACTGCATACAGGTCTGGAGCCCTCATTTTAGGAAGGATGTCGAGTTGCTTTTGAGTGTGTACAGAGAAGGCAAAAAGATTGGTGAGGGGAACGAAGAGACCCACTTACCAAGAAAGGCTTAAAAATTCTGCAAATTGCAGTGGCTGGAGACTGGCACCTGCGAGGTGATCCTATTGAAGCATATAAGACCTTGAATGAGTTGTACATGCTGGATTCTGATGGGATTCTTCCACTTGCTCAGATAATAAACCTGAGGGGGCATAAATTAAAACTGAGGAAAGACAGTTGTAGAATAAATGTGTGGAATTTGCCTTAAGCCAGCGAGTGGTTAATTGCTGGAACAAACTTCCATCTGTTGTTGTGTAAGTTGATAGCTTAAATAAATTCAAGGAGGGAATGGATGTGTGAAATTGGGGTTTTTTTTTTTGGCTGCCTCCTGAAACTGAAAGCTTAAGAGTACATGCTGACTAACTGTTTTTCATTTGTTTTCTCTCCAGATTCATAGACATTTGCTTTGATTTTTTTTTTTTTTTTTTTTTTTTTAGTTTTATCTAGCAAAATATTGAGAGGCACTATTTTCAAAAATTTTAGGCCAAAATAAGGAGCAGTTGAAAAAGTCTTTCATGGACATGGAAGAATAAATAATTTAATTTGCAGTAAAAGAGGTTTTACATTTTCAGACCCTGCATAATTAACATAAATGTAAAATATGAAGGCATGAATATATGATTTCAGGAGCAATGATAGACTCCCAAATAATTACCATGTCATAAAATACTTCATACAATTGGTAAATAAAACAGGAAATACTTTTCTTTAAAGATACCGTCAATCTGATTTAAGGTTAGGAAAGAGTAAAGAGTTGTTTTTTTTTTTTTTTTTTTTTTTTAAATTTAAATCAGGTGGAGGTTGTCATTGTTTGCTGAGGTATTAGGAATTCTCAAGATTTTTTAATTGTTGTTGGCAAATGATTGTTGATCTGTTAAATGATAATTTCCAATTACAGAATGTTATTTAAATAAAAGTGGATTTTTTCTTTAAATAGGATTACATCAAACACATTCAAGAAATATCTGACAAACTGGTTGCAATCATCAGTGATATGTTTGAAAGCCAACTTTGCAAGGTGGGTCCTTTAAAATGAATGTAGACAAATTTTAAAATGATTATCATATGTACTTTTATTCAAGACCCTCCTAATCTTCTGATATTTTACTGAATCAACAGTGGGAAGTGAAAGCTCCAGTTCCTTCACCTTGCTTTCGAGCCATATCTAAGCAACTTGGAAAGTTATATGACCTGATATCTGACCTGCTGCCTTCAAATCAATTAGAGGAACTATTTCAAAGAATGAATGATGTATTCAAAAACAAACTAAGGCATCATTTAATACGGCTTCAAGTGAATAATGATGGTGGACCACAACATGGGTAAGCTTAACTGCTTTCTCTTGTCTTAATATTGTAGAGATAACTTTTACAGGGACTCCAGAACAAACAAATGCTATAAATGAATACATGGCATCGATGAATATGTGAAAACGTAGCCTCACAAATCATTGGTATGAAATTTGAGAGGCAAACAGTGGCCTATCAAATTTCATTTCAACAATGGATGTTTAAAAAAACTTGCACTTAAAGAAATAAAAGACTGATCTGATGAATGTTATGCTTTTAGTCAGTGTGGCCTGCAGAACTATTCAATATGCTAATCAAAATTTTTTACATATAAATGTATGGCACTCTTATTGTTAATAAAAGATGGAATTTAAGTATATGTTAGTTGCTGCAATGCATTAAATTCACATATTAGGTCACTTATTTACAAAATATTGATGATTTTGTGTTTGATACGGAACCATCTGATGCAAAGTAACATTGACCTGATGCATTTACCTATGCACAATTATAACTTTCATTAACAATAAGAGGTGCTGCACATCAAATTCAGACCTAGAATATTACCATCGTAAAAACACTATTTGGGGGGTTTGAATAAATGAGAATGTATCTGTAACTATTTTATCATCACACTGAAGGGTAGCATTTTACTCAATGCTGTCTCATATTAGTTTCTTAGTGTTCACAGTAAGTGGTGGTCAGCACACATTGTGTTATGGCACTAGGTACCAAATGATTGTGACTGAGCAATTTCTATAACTTTCACTATAATTTCCTATAAGGAAATTATAGTTCTTTTATGTTCCTGTTGTTAAGAAATCTATTTATTTAATAACAGCTCTTGTTACAAAAGTACTCGTACAGAGCAAGAAAGGAAAGGCACCTCTCTTTGTTTCTCACAATTTTATTGCTAACACCTACTAATTTTTCCTTAGTCATTGCAACGGGGCAGCAGGCACTGCTGAAAAACTTGGCAGAAGAGTTAATCTGCCAAGTGCTGAATGGAACAAATATAGACTATACCAATACTGACTCTTGCAGGACAAATGTCCCACCACACTCTAGGGAACAGGAACCCTTCCCATGCTAAAAGACAGATACAGACCAGAATGTCTGGCCTCACTTCCTTATAATACATTCACTGACTGACCAACCACTCAGTAAGCTCTTCCCTCTTCTGATCCAGAAATGTTTAAAGAATGCTGTACAATTACTTAAATTGAAAACACTTGGAGGGAACCTCCATACAAGTACCTCCTCATACTACCTTAAACTACTTGAAAGGAATGATAACATAATGGGACCTTCTACAACTATCTGACGAAAAAATTAAACAGAGAATCCCAATTAAAAGGAATGGCTCATTAGTTCCAACCAGAAACTTCATACTAATGTTCAACTTCCCAAATCCACCAGCATCTGGTGGATTTGGGAAGTTTTATTTGGGTTCAACTTCCCAAATCCACCAGCATCTGGTGGATTTGGGAAGTTGAACCCAAATAAAAGCCAAATATCTGAACTGTCATGTTCAACCACATATACTGAACCCTATCGGATGCTTCAAATTTGGGCATTCACAGTATGTCGAGGACTGCAGTATGTGCTTTGTATGAGTCCAAGGATCATATCCGTACTGAATGGTTCTGCACAGTCTTTACAATTTCCAAACTGTAAAGTCAAACTCTACAGATCACTTATTATTTTCTCATATTTTATATCTTACATGTTTTAGTCTTCTAAAGACTGAAACATGTAAAAAATAAAAATGATTCAGAAATACAAAACTGAGCATAAAGTTATCTCAAAGCACAAGTAACACTCCACAAATATCACCAATTACAGTAACATGCACTTATGATTTTTTTAGGCAACCAACTCCATATCTGAATCCAATTGTGAACGTCTGGGATAAGCTATTAGGAGCAGTTTGGCTTCACGGTATATAGCAGCTGACAAATATCCCAATGGAAGAATGGTCAAATGTGGAACTAGATTCCTTCAGACACCTGATGGAATCTATGCCACGACGTGTACGGATTGTAATATGGGCAAAAAGTGGCCCTAATGGATATTGAATGAAGGTTTATAAATTTTTGGCCAATGAGTGTAGGACATAAATTGAAAAAGGATAGCTGCAGGATATATTTATGAAAACTTGCTTTTAGCCAGAGAGTGATTGATTATAGGAACAGACTTCGATCTGTCGTTGTGGACAATTTGTAGGCAATTTGAATAAATTTAAAGAAGAATTAGAAAATTGTTAGAGTGGTTGTATAGATGATATGAGGTTGGTAGTGTTATTTATATATATACACAGTATGCAGTATTTTGTTGATGCTCTATGAGCATGCTTTTTGCATCAGTATGCGAAAGTAAAATAACCAGTTTTTATTTCAAGAGATCAAAGATATCACTAGTATGCAGCGCTGCTACTAGATGGAAGCACATGTATGTATGTGTTAAACGCTAAGGCAACTAATGTGTTGAGGCGACAGTGTATTCGTGGTCGGATTGACTGGTTTGCTGAATAAATATCCGCGAGTTTCCGAAAAAAAAAAAAAAATCATAAAAATTCATCTCATTTTGTTATCAATACGGGATTCGAATCCGGCCTTTTCTACACAGATGGGGAGGGGAAGTAAAGGGAGTTTATAGAGATCATAATCACTGTGCTACCTTGAGATTAGGTGGTGAGACGTATTGTTCAGCCGCATTGCCAATAAAGGTATGATGCATCAGTATATTGTCTGTAATCTTGGCTCTGCAAAAATTCTCTGGGTTGAATCTAGCTAGTTGCTAGCAAGTATGTTAGGAGGAAACAAATTCCTGGTAACCCACCAGCAGTGTCCATTGGTTAGCTTCCGCGACCACAGATAAGAAGACTGTGTGTTCTAATTTGTTCACTGTCAAAAAAAAAAATGCAAAGTCCATTTTAATTGTGGTGCCGAAAATCCGGCTGCCCTTGCTAATTCAATATTTATGGCCCTTTGCAATGGCAGGCGAATTATCTGGAACATATCAAACGAATTAATTCTTTTGGTGATTAGCTTATGACACCAACTTGATAAGGAATTGTAATCCATGTTTCTGTATGTGCGGAACTAGTAAAGCAGAACTAATGCAAAATGGTGCAAATTTAGGACTCGAACCGTTAAAATTTCAGGGCATGGCTGGCTACCTACTCATAAGTGTATGTAACTGTTTTATCCACATTGTAATATTAGTATTGGCATTAGTAGTGGCAAAACAGGTGGTAGATGACTTCCATCAACCGGCGAAATACCACCTTTGCTTATTGAAGACTTGAAGTGGTGAAACCCATGTTTAGTCTCTAGAGCAAAGTTTCCGGCATCCCCCTCCCCCCCAACAGTATTAAGTACTATAGGTTTTGATACCTTTCGTGTTTGGGGTTTTAATAAAAAAAAAAAAAAAAAAAATATGCAGCAAACTGTCCAACAACACAAACAGAACACTACTACTACAGTTCAAACCAATGTTACAGTTCCTCCCAACATCTCTATAGCTGATTGGACTCGCTCAAACCTAGCTCCATCACTGAAGCCATCAACACGCCAGTTAAAACTACCTCGCAGCCAACCACAAATGCTAAAGATGTAGATACAGAAGACAAACCCTCTATCCATGATCATATGGATACAGATGAAAAAGAAGTCTTAGAGGAACCAATCTTAGAAATATATGCTGAGGAAGAAATGGATGTTCTTCCATTTTTCTTCCAAAAAGAGAAAAAGCCTAAATAATGCAAAAAGACAGATACTAATAGAGATAAAAACCAAAATAATACAGTGGAATTGTGAAGGTTTCTGCTGATGACATTTGTGACTTGTTTGATAAATATCATCTGGTAGGTGTCTGCCTTCGAGAAACTAACCTAACTCCACAAGCAAACATAACAGTGAATCGTTATGGTACAAATCAACAAGACCGATTTCCCTCCTGTGGAGAAAGTAGTAGAGTGACTATTTTGATCCACTCCAAAATTTAAACTCCTTCACCTGCTGCAAACATCTTTGGAAGCAGTTATAGTATGAATCTCAGTCCAGTTTACATTCTCACTGGTCTCACTTTACCTTCCCTCAAATCAAGTGTAAGTAACTCAGCAACCACCCCCTGTGGGTGTCTTAACTATCAAGACAAATGAGGAAATTTTATTTAAAAATTATTGGAAAAGCAAAATCTCTCACTCCTTTACACCAGTACAAACAGGAATAGCCTCTGCCATTGACATAAGTTTACCAGTCCTATACCCATTCACTGAATGGTTCACTTAATAGCAACCATCTCCCTGTGGTCTGCAGAATATTAACAAATAATGTTATACATCACGAAGGCCAAAAAGATGGAGAAGCTGACTGGACAAAATATACAACACTGAACAAATAATCACTACTCAGCCTGTAGACAAGCTATAACCTATGTCAAAAACCAAATATTATTCTCAGTTTTCTGGAAAATATTATAAACATGCCACCATGTGATGGAATGATGAATGCAGTATAGCAAAGAGAGAAAAGGAATAAGGCTTGGAATCTCTTCTGAAAGTATTCCACCTTCACCAACCCTATAAATTTTAAGAAAGCCAGAGATAGAGCCAGATATATCTGGCATAATTGTAGAAAGGAATCATGGATACGTTTTGCCTCCACAATCAACAGATCCTACAAATATAGAATAAAATCATGCTTCAAAGATATTTCAATTAGAATACCTTTCAGTTCCAACAAACTAGAATGAACAGGATATCACTAATTCTGAGGAAATCGCAAACATTCTTGCAGATACTGTTGCAAATTTATCAGCAGTATCGGCATATATCCCTCCTGTCCTTTCAGAAAATGAAAACCTTAGCTGAAAAATATAAACTAAACTTTAATACCAATCAACAACTCCCATATAACCAGTCTTTCAATGTAGGCTAAGGCATGGAGGGTGCAGCAGAACCAATGGTGTTAATTATCAAATGATATGGCAACTTAGTCAAAAATCTCTAAATACGTTACTTCTATCATACAATAGAATTTATATGGGAAAACTATTATTCAAACTCTCCTGGCGTCATTCTATTGCCTGGAAAAGTTAATACAAATCCCACAAATTATTGACTAGTAAAGCCTCCCAAGTTGCCCGCAGGAAAAAAATGGTGAATAATCAACTAACCTGGTTCTTGGACACATGTAATGTACTACATATAAATCATAATTCGTAAAATAGATCATTTCCAGACCCCATAATAAAAGCAAAGGCAAATATTTGAAGTGCTTTTTAAAGAATAAGCATCTAATTATGATCAGTCTTGATAGAGCAAAAGGCACCTTCGACACTACCTGGCAATATGGCATTCTGAACCACCTCCATAGCTATGGCTTGAGAGGACACCTACCAGTCTTAATACAAAATTTTCTGAAGCACAGAATCTTCAATGATCACATACTCAAGAAAAAGGAGTTCCTCGGCTCAGTTTTTAGTGCTACTTTGTTTGGAATCGAAATAAATTCTATTACAAAAGGCTTACTAAACGCAGTTTAAAACATTCCTTTATGCAGACGACATTGCCATTTCATGCTTCACAAAACATGAGCATGATTGAAATGCAATTAAAAAAATAGAATTGTGGACAAAAAACAATGGCCATACATTTCTGTAGAAAGTTAAAAATGCACCCAGATCCAGAAATAAGGCTAGAAAATCAGCTGATACCTCTAGAAAACAACATACATTTCCTTTGCATGATCCTTGGAACATGCAAAGGATGTTCAAACATATCAAATTGCTCTAAACCTGCCTAAAAAACTAAATATTTTTCGAGTTCTTTCTGCATTGACATGGGGAGCTGATCCGGTACAAACTGCTTCACTTATATCATGTTTTACATCAGATTACAGGCTATGGAGTCCCCATCTACAACTCATTTAGACCAAGTGTTGTTAAATAGCTTGACTCCATACATCATTTTCAAATTGCTCTGGGTGCATACCGACAATCACCTATACAAAGCTTATACGCAGAGGCCTATGAGCCTCCACTATATCTCCGGAGACAAATGCTGTTGTTAAACTATGCCGTTAAAGTCTTTCTCATCAGGCTACTTGGCAATATCTTTTCAATCCACAGTGAGAGAACCTCTAAAGAAATAAACCAACTGAAATATGACTACAAAAACTGGTTTCAAAACTGGGCCTAAGCTTAGACAACATATATGATGATAATAGTATAACAAATCCATCATGGCACACTTTCACTCCTAACTGTGACACTTTTCAACAGATGGGAAAAGTGCTCTGATAAATGTCAACATAAAACAGATGCATGCAGCCTACTCATTACAGTTCTCTGAATATCTTCAAATATATACAGATGGTTCTAAAACAGATACCCAATTGGACACTGGAGTGGTCCTTCTACACACTGTCATCTCACAGTTACTCCCAAACAACTGCTATAATTATTCTGCTGAGCTATTTGAATGGCAAATAGCCTTGAAATATATTGAAACCCTCTTCTTCTGACACATCTCATATACAGATTCATTAAGTGTAATAATATTTGATCTCCATTAAAAGCATGCACCATCTCATCCCATCCTTCATCCGATACAAGCTCAAAAAAGAAAAGGTGGCAAGTAAATTTCTGTTGGATCTCAGAACATGCAAGCATTGATGGAAATAAATGTGCTGATCGAGCAGCAAAGAATACTACAAATACAAATCTACTGTTCTATAAAGTTCCACATTCTGGTTACAGACACCATCAAACTCTCAATACTAGTAATCACAAATCTTGCAAAAATCAACTAAATAATAAACTTCTGAAGCTACAATAGGAACTTTCAACTATGGAAATTGAGTCTCCATAGAAATTGGCACAATGAAGTCTTTCTAAATTAAATATTCTTATATTGGACATACTTATCTCACACTATGGACATTCTGTTTCTTTATCGAATGTCCACAGTACCATATAGTACAACAATTCATCTTCCTGTAAATATTCATGATTCCCTGACCTTATCGCAAATCATAGGTGATAATTCTAACATTGAAAATGTATCTACTTATTTAAAACTAATAGAACATTTCAGTCAGATATAAATCATAATTAAGCAACATCATTTTTTCATAATACTAACAGATAGGTGCAATATGACCAACCAAAGTTGCTTTGACACCAAACAATCAACCAACTAACATTGTGTTATAGATATACAACTTTGTAAATATCATGACCTGGATTTTTTCTAAGACATTACTGAAAAAAGAAAGAACGGTTAAAAAACTTAAATTCAGAATGGAACCATGTGTTTGGAAGGTGTTGACAAAATCATTTTTTTAATTCAATTATGGTATGCTGCTCTAGCATCACTCTACCCCCTGTCTATCTGAACACAATAGACTCCTAGTCATTTTTAATGCTACTGTGCTAAATGATTTTTCTTTTTATTTTACCCCCCCCCCTCCTTGATGTGGGCACTTTTGCATGATGAGGTGACTTCCCAGTGATGCTAATGTGCAGTTGTGCACCACAACCCATGGAAACTCCAAAAAGGAAATTCTAACCCTAAATCACCACTTTGGCCCCTGCTTCGACAAGACAGTAGGTCATGGAACAGCACAACTGGGATCAGTTGGTGGGTGGATTTTACTGCTAAGGCCAACTGCATTCCACTAGGCATTCTTCCTTTTGGCCCTGGGACAGGGTTAAGACTGACTGGAAATGTGGGTATGATGCCATAAGTCAGGAATGGGCAACCTTTTGTTGGCTGCAGGCCATGTGAGATTTTCAAGGCAGCCCTAACTGATTTTCTAGCAAAAATATTTAAACATCAAATAGATCTGTAAATAAATAAAATGATACATTCTTTATTAAATTGTAGACTTGTATGGTGTAATAAATTATTAATTATTTACATGTTGCACTTTCACCTGTCAGCAAACATCTGGGAACCTGGCAAGCCGTAAAAAATAAAACAAAAAGGCCCCCAGTATGGATTGGAATTTAAGCAATACACTTATAAAATTTTAGGTGGTAAAGTTTACGAAAAAATATTTGTACTGACTAAATTTTCAACATTTGGGAGAATCTTAGATGTTGCAGCTCACAAATTGTTTTCAAGGTGTATGTCAGTCAGTCTTGATCTTGTTTTTGACAGCTTTCATTTGAGAAAATAGTTGTTTACAGTTATAGGTACTCCTAATCTTAATTGCAATAAAGAACATTCGTGAAATTTTTGTCTCAGAAGCTCATTTCTAGAGTTCAATTAATTCCATCTGCAGTTCCTTTTTCGGCAGCTCAACATGTACATTAATTAGATTTGAAAAAAGGTTTAAATCCACTTCTTTCATTCTGAAGTCGTTAAAGCTTGAACTAAATTCTTTGTAAATGGCCATTAGCTTATCAGCATAAAAAACATATTCAAACATCTTGTGATTGGCTAATTGTAAGGGAATGGTTAGGGTCAACTTTTCCCATTACAATTTTAAATTCAGATTATTTAAGTGGAGTGTAATGTCAACAAGGAAAAAAATCATGAGTCCAGTCACTACTTCTAAACTTTGGGGTATTCTACCTTTCATTTCCATAAATGTGCAAATTTCTTCTCTAAGGTTATAAAATCATTGTAGCATTTTTCCTTTACTCAACCAATGAATCTCATAGTAGTATACAAGACTTCCATATTCAGTCTCAAGCTCTTCAAGAAATTGTTTAATTGGTGATTTTATGAAATTTATGCTTGAAACAACTATACACAACATTTTCGTAACTGACCTTGCAAGTGTAAAGTGTGTTAGTTGTCTGATGGTACGGGGGGTTTTCCCCATCTCTGCAAGTGACACAGGACTCTGTGGAGGCCAAAGATTTAAAGTGTGTGGGTAGTGTTATGTTCTGTTGTTTCTTTGACCATTTAGCAGTTAGGCCCTTATTGGGACCCACCATTGCCCACACTTTGCCACGAGGAGGCAGGTCAAGCACCCAGTGGATTATTTAAATACTCTGGCAGGCTCTACCACCAAGGATTTCAGTGGCAAGATCTGTATATTTAGAGGGGGGGGGGGGCAATTAACACTAGAATTTGGAAAGGCCGAAAGAGGTTTATGAGAAAGCACTTGAATTTTTTGATGCTGATTTGAATTTGGCAGCACTGTTAGGGATGTACTTGGTTGGTTTAGTTAGAGTCGGGGGGAGCGGAGATTGGGGGAAAGCAGGTAGAAGCATGGGGTAAATAGAGTAGGCATCCCCAAAGAGGTCAGTGGGAACAACTGACCTCGCAGTGGTGGTAAATTCTTTCTCTGCTATGTTGAGAGAAGCTAATTCAGATTTCATTTTGGAAACAAACAGACTTCTGCCCAACCATCATAGAAGCCCCACCTGTTTCATCAGAAAGTGTGGATTGGGCAGAGGCACTATCGTGCAGCAAAAACCAATTGCTTTTCCCTAGAAATTGTGGTCTCACCCAGTAATTGTTGAAGCACCTGTGTGTGTAGAATGCAGTGTTAACTTTCTCTCCTTCAGATACAAAGTTCTTGTGAATCCCACTGGTTGTCGAAAAACATGATCAACATAGTCTTGATCCTGGATGTCTTGTGTAAATGGAATTTTTTGGATCTTGGTGGTAATTATTTTGAAGTCTACTGCAACATCCAACTCTCAGCTTCAGTCAAGGAAATTAGGATTGTCTTGACAAGTCTGCATGAAGTCTTTTTGTGATAACACTCTTGGTTGCTTCTGCTTGTCTCTGAAGCACAAATTTTGCAGAGACCTTCCTTTTCCCTAAATCATCAGAGAGAATTTGACGAATTGTCTCCTTATACATTATTCAACTCATCACCAGTTATTCTCAGGCCATACAATGATCTCTTTCCAGTTCCTTGAACTTTTGCATCGCATCTCTGTACCATTTCAAAATTTTGACGACCCCCCCCCCATTTCTTGAATCATTGTGACATTTCTGTTGCAAATTGCCCCAGTTTAAAGCAAATTTTGATATTTGTTCAATGCTTCTAATGAAACTGGATTTTACTTGCAATGTTTTCCCTACTGGACAATCTCTGTACCACCATCGAACATAACCTCAACAGCACCAGTCTGCAAACTTATTGCATCACCACATGGATGATCTCAGTTGCCTTCATTATATTTGCTGTACAATTCCTTTCACTTTGAAGGTGGTACTTCTGCATATGTCTGCTCTGATGTTCCCTGTCAAATATTTCGTAATTTGGAATCCTTTGTTAATTTTCTGACTTAAAATCTCTTTATCATTCTCCCACCACCTCTAACACTTAGAATTCTTTAAGTTCCTGTTCAGCTTTTCTAACAATGAGATAATTTTCTTTGGCAATTTTAACATACAAAACTCCAGCTGGGATAGAATCTGAGGCTTTTGCAATTACTAATAATGATCTTGCAAAGATTGTTCATTTACCTACGAGAATACCAGACAATTTTAACCACACACATGCGTCACACACTCTTTCTCACGAACAACCATTCCAAGTACATAATAGAGGTGAGTGGTCTTCTGGCCATTCTCAGCCTTATGTTGTTTGTCCTTATAAGAATGCAAAATTCTTGGTTGGATTAGTTTTAAGTCTCATCCTATATCTAAACCTTGGTTTTCTCATAAATGTGTTAAGGCTATTTGCGATGAGAATATCACAATTGGCTTACCTCCAATACCTACAACAATTATAAAGCAGTTATTAATCAATCCAAACTAGAATGTGAACAGGCTAAGAGTAGAAAACTTGATCCTTGTCTGCACATTAATTGAACATTCTGATCTCTTATCAAAGCTATTGGCCCAAACTTTTGCCCATCTATTTTTCCACCTCTGGTAAAACCTGATAGTTTTATTATTGTAGCAGCTAAAGATAAAGCCAACACTCACTAGCTTCCTACTTTTCTTCTAACTCTTGTATTGACAGTCTTGGCAAACCACCTCCTACCATTCCATCAAGAGGATATTTTGGTGTCAAGAAAGCTCCGGGTCCTGAGGAGCATTTCTCCACTTGTTCTCAAAACCTGTGATCTTGAACTTGCTCCTGTTCTATGTTACCTTTTTACATTTTCTTATTTCACTAATATCTTTCCTCCTCCTTGGAGATTTGCTCATATTCTGCCAGTTATTGTCCCATTGCACTTACCTCTAAATGCTAAAGTTCAGTTCTCTATTCTTTCCAGAATAATGGAGAAACCAATCAACCACCCAAACCTTTCCATCTGATCAATGATTGCCAATATGGATTTTGCGTGTCAATCCAGCGGAAAAGGTTGGTAAAACCTGAGCATTTGCTTGTGATGTTTCTAAGACTTTTGAACGTGTTTGGATATCTCGTTTTCTCTCTGTTGGTGTTCCCCAAGGTTCAGTTCTTTCTCCCATTCTTTTTACCTTGCATATTAAATGACCTTCTTCTACTGTCATAAAATCCTATCCATAGTTTTGCAGATGACACAGTGCCAGATTAAGGCAAGGACTAGCAGGGGAGGCAAAAAATATATATCCTTCATAAAGGGCACCGAAAAATCTTTCTGCCCAGGCACAGAAATATCTTGGTATGGTGCTGAGATGACAGCATGTTTTATTCTCCCTTCCAGTTTGAGAAACCTTGTGAAAAGCAAAATATAGACACTTTAAACTGGTGCTGCTATGGCGCTTTGCTTTTTGATGATATGAGACTGCAATTAATTTTTAAGGTATGCACTTTTTAAAAACTTAAGTAAACATGCATTTGGTGATGTAAACTAAATTCAAAAAAATTAATGGTACGATAGGTAATCCTGTGATACCATTGAAATGAAGTTACTTTAGTGTAGGCACTCAATTTACATATTTCAAAGTTTTTCTGTGCTTAGGATTAAACTACTGAATTCATGCATACAGCATTTTTAGAATACTGATAATTTAAAAAAACCCTATCCTTTAATACTTTTTTTTTTTATTTACCTGATAGGTTGGTAACTCAGGAAGTAACATTTTATACACAGAATATGAAGAGTATGAACATTCCTTGTGGTAATAACTACAATGGATTAGAAGGTTTATGGATGTCAAGATGAATTTTAATTATGGATGAAATGTGACAGTCTTTCAAAATATTTTCAATACCAGAAAATGTGATCTTTGTAATTAAAATGTACAGATTTTGTTGAAACATAAAAATACTATTTTTATTTTTGAAGTTGAGTTTTGATATTGTGTGTAAAAACATACTTTGAACTATAATGAAGATTTACTGGTTTTCCCAAGCATTAATTTCAAATTCAAAGTGAAATTCCAGGTGTAATATTATTTTTTAAAATACACTGGCCAAAACCGTTATGGGATCACAACGTCGAGTGATATTTGTGTAATGGCATATGTACCTGTTGATGTAATTTAAGTGTGAAATAGCCTGTCACCTTTGTGGATAGCATGGACATTGACTTTGGTATGATCCATGCAATTGGCAAACATGTTTCATATCTGCAAAGTATCAATGAGTTGTTGCAGAATCAGTTGCCAGTCTTTTTTAAGTGCAGTTTTTCACTGCACTGTCTTCCTTGGGTATCCTACTGCAGGCTTTACCCGGACTCATGAAGAGCACTTTAACCCAAGGGGTTCACATCTGGTGAGTATGGGCCTGGCACACCCAGGATCCTGAGCTGGGTATCATCATTCTTCTCTTTCTTGGTGATTCCCTTCTCTCTGGGTAACTCAGGAATATTTTTTTTTGGCTGGTGCAGCAAAAGCCTCAGGCTTCCTTACACCACATAGCTAATGATGATAATAATAATAACATGGTGCCATTTCTTGTCAGTCCAATTACATGTTTACAAGTGCCCACATTTTTCTGACCTTACAATGTGGGTCACTGCCACAAAACATCTGAGCTGGATAGTGTTCATTGCAATAAGCAAGGAGAAAATGCAGTGTAGCCTTGCCTATGGATGAAATGGCTTGATGTGCCATCAGCAAGTTGTAAAATCAGTTTCTTGGAATAATAGCAAGGCAAGGCAAAGAGGATAATAATTCTCACAGAATGTTCGATTATATAATTTTAACAATGAGCATATGGATGTTGTAGCAAAAGTGATCAAAAGAGGTCTGGGACTGAACTAACATTTGAGAAATGACGAAGCTTTCATTTCCCAAATGTTAGCTCAATCCCAGACTCTCTTTTGATCACACCTTATACTACAATGGCCATATGCTCATTGTTAAAATTCTATAATTGAACATTCTGTGAGAATTATTATCCTCTTTGCCTTGCTTTGCTATTATTCCAACTCACTAATGGCACATCAAGCCATTCTGTAAAGTGGTACAGTTACCGACTCACTTCCGGTCTCCTGCTGGCTCTCAGTAGACAACTCAGGCAAACCTGTCCAAGATGACAATTTCAGGATATATTGCCTTTTGCAACACGAATGAGGCCAAGATATGGTTGCACACTGGAATTTATATATTCTCATACTACATTTAGTGGAGAACTTAGTGGTTTACTTACAGCAGATATCAATATGGTGTCAATATGTGTGCAGAATCTAGAAATATTAAGAAAAAATCCAGTTTCTTATCAATGATTGCATTTGTCTTTAAGAATTAATGCACCAAAAAGAGTGATATTTTTCTTTATAAGATGCTGAAGGATTTAAACTCCATATATAATGCAATAGTCTTGGTTCTCACAGCAGAACAAACTTAGCCTTTGCAACAAGTTTCCCTGGTATTGCACTACCTTCAAATAGATGGCTTGCTGATAGGTTAATTGGCCATTTGTTTAAAAGATGTGGCTGCCTTGATAGCTTGCCTCAGAAGTAATTAGTCTCTTATTAGATAGCAAGTGGTCTCTAGTAACAACATGCAAACAAAACAATTGTAAAGAAATTGTTCAATGTGAGCTGTCACATTGACAGCTCATGTCAATGTGACATGAGCTGTCAATGTGACAGCTGTAATACAGCTAATTCTGAGTTGAAAGTTGTGCAATATTAGAACAACTTATTACAAATGAAAGTTTTACTGTGAGAATTAAGACCATTTAATGCATTATGGCATTAAATCCTGCTTACAAAAACAGATGAAAGGACAAGATATTCATCATAAATATTTATAATTAAACAAATTCAGTTAGTACTTCATATTCATTTGAATGTGGTTTTCCAAAACTGCTCACATCCCCTATGTATACCTCTCTAAAATCTGAAATTTTAAAATTGAGTACCTTTCAATCCCTGAGAGTTGTTGATTTTAGAGTTTATTGTATTTAGTTTTGTATCCATTTTTTTTTTTTTTTTTTTTTTTCCATAATGTAGAATTTCACCTTATGAGTTGAAAGAAAATCCATATTTCTTTTTTGTTGTTGCTACTAACCTATAATCTTATTCTCTGTTCCTATATGAGTAATATAATGAGTAAAACATGCCATTAATGATTATCATCATTGATGGCATTTTGGAATAAAGCATGACACCTGTTTTGTAAGTACCTACCAAACTCTACCTCATTGACTAAAAGAAACTTAAAATTAAAGACCAACACTCTTGGTTTCAATCTGCCTCCATCATAACAAAAGAGATGAAATACTAAGTTGATCTGGAAGAAAGTTCAGCAACTCATCGGAAAATACCCTCTGAGGCGCCTCTGTAGCCAGGTGGGAAGGAGCAGCAGTGCGTAGCACACGCTTCTTGATTAGCCTGGGGTTCGAGCCCATCACCACCAAATACGGAGGATGCGGAAAGGTCGGGAATGACCACTGCATATCCCGGAGCAGTATGGCCTTAGTTGCTAATGCTCCTAAAAACCAAATAACAAACAAACAATACGCTCTGACTCCCTTTCACTCCATTTTATATTAGAATAGATGGCAGCTAATCAAACCATCGAAATGGCAAGTACCTTATCCAAAACCTTTCTCAAAGTATTTGTAATAGCATCATATGATTCAGCATTCCAATAGCAGAAAAAGTAGAGAATAAATTTTAACACCAGTCACTCTTATAATCAGCTGTTACAATATTTGAAAAGAATTAAAAGAATCCCTACATAAAATATCCAATAGTGCTACTTGATACAGATCATATATATGTGGTATGATCAAAAGTTTGGGGTGAAAGGCATTATGAATTTGTCCCATGTGGTCAAACAACAGTTCTACTGTGTTTTTGTGCAGTGGGCTTCATGGAATTGGTGCTTCCATTATGACAACACCCCTGCACACCAGTGTTTTCCGCTAAAGAATTTCTTACAAAGCACTCCATCATTAGATTAAGCTTCCTGTGAAATCGCCAAGTTAAGTCCCCTTGAAAAGTCAGAAAGTGACACAGCAACTATTAGCAACTGCAAAAGAAGCCTATCAGGAATGTTTCCAGAAGTTGCAGAGGTGCTGGGTATACAGTGTCAAGGAGACTACTTCAAAAGAGATCCATCTGAATAGCCAGCAAGCAAGCTTCATTATTTCCAAAATCTTAGTTCAGTCCCAGACCTCTTTTGATCACACCTCATAATAGAACAGCCATATACTCATTCTTAAAATTCTATAATGAAAAAAATTCTCTGAGAATTATCCTCTTTCCTGGTGAATTCAATTATCGTAGCTATTCCCAAAGCAGGAAATGAACTCATGATTAACCGCATATTGGAGTTACCAGTTTCTTAAGCAGCCTAGGAATAAACAGTACATACAGGCTTCTTGACTCCAAAGCCATTATGAATCAAAATCAACACAGCTATTGATGAAACAGACCTTCACTAAACCTGATGGTTAATGCAAAAATAAGCATTTATTAAGAATGAACATTAGTCATACTAAGTTAGGTCTGGATAGAGAGCAGGGCCTGTAACACCACACATTACGGTATTCTCCAAGATTTGTACACCATACGAATTCTAGTTCTGTCACTACTAAATCAGTTTCCTCATTTACAGAAATGAAGGCATTGCCCCCAACAATCGATACTGGGTGCAGCAACATGCCACACTCTCTATAATAAAATAAACCACATGGCACAAGGTATCCCAAATATTATATGGAATATTTTGCAAGGTAGTCTGCATGGGAACTATTTTTCTATTTCGTGCCATTCACATAATATGGAATGATAATATTCACATTCTGAACCTGAATTATGGCTGAAAAATCACATTATTCCACCTACTAACAATATCCATTTTGTGGCTTGAATACTCAATAGTAAACTAAACTTACCTACTTTTTGTTTGAAAAAAATCCATAGAGCTATTTTGCCACAATGTGTGTTGACAAGTACACTGTTTTCTATACCATGTCCTAATCAGTTCTTGGTTAGATTATGGTGCACCTGTATATGATAAAGGGACATCCCAGTGAGGCTACTAGGTTTCAGGTTAGCATCACTGGGATCCAGTGTGCATTCCAGTCTGTGAGCACCTTCACTAATGGCGTATGGGAGATTAAGTGACAGGGTGAGACAGAATAATTGACAAACAGTATGAAGCAATCCAACAAAATCCCTAATAAGGAAGTTGAACTACAGATGCTTCTGCCAAGATCCGTTCAGGTTATAGGTTCTAGATTACCATTGCTAGAATCCAGCATGTTTGCCATTTGCTGTGACCCATAGACTTGCCAGAAAGGGATAGATTGGTGGTTGAGGGGTACAGCATTAATAAACCAGTTTGGTCCATGCTTTGACCAAGGTGGGAAGTCCTGAGTTGGCCTGATCAGCTGTACTTCAGTAGACCTCCATCCTTTTGCTCTTGGAATATAGTAAAGACCTGTTGAATATATGGCTAGAGCGTCTAGGTAACTCTAGTATCCTGCTTGCATGTGTAATACCTGCTATTTTGTGAGTGGATGCACCCTTTTATGGCTCCACAGAAGTAAATAAAGGGGGGGGGGGAAATCGAAATATATTGAATTTATTTTTTTTTAAAGCCTTTATCGGTTCTTCACCTGAAGATTAAAACATGGTTAATATGAAACTAAACAGAAGCTGTGCTGCATCCTGCATCTTGTTTTCTTATTGTGCATTCAATGGGACTTGGACTCAGGGTAGGTCCCCACGGACGGGAGATGTGCAGATGTATCCCCAATTCACAAAGGAGGATTGAAGGGTGACAAGTAATTACAGACCAGTTAGTTTAACTTCTGTTCCAGGTAAAATAATGGAGTCACTGGTTAAAGATGCATTGCAGGATCATCTAGACAAGACTGCAGCAATAATTCAGACACAGCATGGGTTTGTTAAGGGAAAGTCTTGTCTGACCAATTTGATCAGATACTATGATGTAGTCACAAAGGAACTGAATGGCAAAGATAATTTTGATATCATATACTTGGATTATCCCAGTGGCTCACTTCTGGTGAGTTTGGGCTTGGCACACCGTGGATATCATTATCAATCTCTTTCTTGGTGATTCCCTTCTACTTATCTCTCTCAGGGGATTTTTTTTTTTTTTTTTTTGGCTGGTGCAGCATAAGCCTTAGGCTTCCTTGCACCATATAGCTAATAATAATAATAATTTCAGGAAAGCTTTTGTCACTTGTGCATGGAAGACTACTGTAGAAATTGGAGCAGAATGGTATTAAGGGTAAGTTGCTACAATGCATAAAAGAGTGGTTGAGTAGGAGGAGACAGAGGGTGCGGTTATTAGTGGAGTTATACAGGGTTCGGTGTTGGGCCCACTGTTGTTTTGTATATTTATCAATGATATTGATGAAGGTATATCAGGCTTAGTGTCCGAATTTTGCATATGATACAAAGGTTGGCAAGGTTGGTGATGGTGTGCTACTGCAGCAGGATCTAGAAAATTTGTACGAGCAGGCTGAGAAGTGGCAACTGAAGTTTCACATTGACAAATTCAAAGTAATTGATATTTCTTATGCAGAGCATGCCTTTGGGTAGGAGTAACCCCAGAAGAGGAACGTACCAACTGTGTAGTACTACACTTAGGGTGGTAGAAAATGAAAAATAAGGAGTAATTGTGCAGTCAGATATGAAGTTTTCTTAGCAATGCAGACAGGCTGCAAGAGCATGTCATGGGGTTTTGTCAATGATATACAGGAATTTTGCTATCAGGGAAAGGGAGGTGATTATCCCTTTGTATAAGGCAATGGTCAGGCCATGCCTTGAGTACTGCGTACAAGTCTGGAGGCCTTATTTTAGGAAGGATATATATTTGCTTGAACGTGTACAGAGAAGAGCAACAAGATTGGTGAGGGGATGAAAGGATCCTCTTACCAAGAGAGGCTTAAGTGTTGCAAATTGCAGTGGCTGGAGACTAGGCAGGTGATCTGATTGAGGTGTATAAGGCCTTGAATGGGTTGAGCGTGTTGAATTCTGATGGCATTCTTCCACTTGCTGAGATTACAAACCTAAGGTGGCATAAACTGAAATTGAGGAAAGACAGTTGTAGAATAGATGTGTGGATATTTGCCTTTAGCCAAGGGGTGTTTAATTGCTGGAACAAACTTTCATCTGTCATTGTGGAAGTTGCTAGCTTAAATTGAGCTAAATTCCACTTTCCATTTCGAGAAACCTTGTCCTGCTCAATCAGCTTCAATTTTTCGAAAATTTGCTACCAATTCCTTAAATGTCGATCTCCAGGTAATTCTCCAGTGGGGCAAAGACAACTTAGTTGATTTCAACCCTTCTAAAACTCAGGGTTGTCTTATATCTCGGAAAAAGGATTCTTCTGCTCCTATGCTTATCTTTAGTGACACTCTGATTTCTAGACAAAATGATATATCTCTTTTGGGGATTACCCTGACTTCTAATCTCTCTTGGCACAAGCACATTACAAATATTGCTTCCTCTGCATCTAAAAAACTTGGTTTTCTCTTTCGCTCTCGGCGTTACTTTTCTTCCAAACAGCTGCTCACTCTGTATAAATCACAAATCCGCTCTGCCATGGAATATTGTTCCCACATCTGGGGTGGTGCCCCCAAAACCTCTCTCAGGCTTCTTGATTCCATTCAGAAGAGGGCAGTTAGGGTAATTAATGATTCATCTCTAACAGAGTCTCTCCACCCGCTTTCTCTTAGACGTACTGTTTCTGCAGCATGCCTCTTGTACAGATACTTCCATGGGCACTGTTCTTCTGAACTGGCTTCTATAATTCCCACTCTCTCTTTCAAAACAGTCCGAACATGTGCCGCCACCAGCCAACATCCATTTACTGTCCAACTTCAAACCCACAGAACCAACTTTTCATCTTCCTCATTTATTCATTCAACTGCCATTTTCTGGAACAACCGTCCTTCATACGTATTTCCTGACAATTACAATCTACAGAAGTTCAAGTCCAATGTCAACAAATATCTTCTTTCATCTTCTCAACCTCCAACCCAAGCACGGTACTAAGTACTATAGGTTCTAATCGTGTTTGGGGTTCACATAAAAAAAAAAAAAAAAATAGTCGTCGCTATACCTGCAGCAGTTCAATTGGTTACATGAATGAAGCCAAGAAGAGACTCTGATTTTTAATCCTGTAAGTTTATTTACAGTGTCACTGTTGTTGAACATTTTGACATGTGTACAGATAATGATGTTTTTTTTAAATGTTCCGAGTTATCTAATATGACAGAAAAGAAATGAGTCTTTTATTTCCATTATTAATTGTTTTTTAAATTCAAATTCAAACATTCTATCAACTCATGTATTTTAGAACAGATATTTTGATGAGCTCAAGCACCTGCTGTAGACCCGCCACAGGCTTCAACAGTAGTTGAGCATGAAATAATTTAAAAGGACAGTGAACATGACTGTAACTCCTATAAAGAATCTGAACAACAATTTCTGAAAAATAACATTTGGAGCTGTTTGTGATCGATTATGGTATGAAAATGATGCAAAATTGTGCACTCCACCAAGTTATCTGTTACTTCTCTTAGAATTTCCAACTGCAGATGTAACGACTATGAAGATTTGTAATGCTTGTCGAGCATCTCTCAAAAATGATTCCATTCCAACATTTTCGAAGAGCAACAGTTTCTTGTATTCTGCTATTCATCTGCCTTGATTGGATTTAGTGACCGAATATTTCTTCTTGTATTCTTTCATGCAAATTAGGAGACTAAGATGGTTTGGACCAAATTATAAATGTTAATTTGATGGTCAATCATTTGCCACGGAGTATAGATGATGATTATTGC
The DNA here is from genome assembly GCF_048544385.1 of Mastigoproctus giganteus. Classification (NCBI taxonomy): domain Eukaryota; kingdom Metazoa; phylum Arthropoda; class Arachnida; order Uropygi; family Thelyphonidae; genus Mastigoproctus; species Mastigoproctus giganteus. The sequence goes on along the minus strand of NC_143580.1, from coordinate 164,966,944 downwards.
ATTAACGTTCATATGAAATGTAAGAAAATTCACAAATCGAGATATTCAATGGACTCGGTTTGTAAATGAGATTAGCATTAGTTAGGGCATATGATGCAAGAAAGAAAGCTTATACAGCATCAGCCAAAAAAAAAAAAAATTCCCATTTCACCCATTCCGTGAAACTTGCGGGGAAAAAAATTTGAAGCTAGGCCTCCACCATAACAGTAAGTTGAGGTGCCCAGAGAGTGCAGTGCAGAAAGTAAGAGTCGAATAAATGAGATGAGAGCTAGAAGAATGAATAAAAGTGTAAGCATGTGAGAAAAAGAACACAAACCATAAATGCTACAGTTAAGTACACACTAACCCTAGTTTTAATTAGTATTTAAATTTACACTACACATCATTGCATCCCCTCCTGGTGTGTGAGAAAAAGATGAATGAGTTGAGTGAAAAAAAAAAAAAAAATATATATATATATATATATAGATATATATAAAAAAAAGTATTTAAAAAAAAATAAAATAAATAAAAAAAAGAATGCAGATTATGAATGAAGTAAATGTGTCTCTCTCCCACCCCCTCGCCTGATGGGTTCCCCACTGCCAGCTAACATATCCCACCCCCGGAGCGGGATGGGCAGCTTAACCTTCATACCGGATTCAACACTCCTTGGACATGACACCGATGAAGACATTCTGCAGCTTTGCTGCCAACGCACCATTGGCGATCTGAACTGGGTACTGTAACCTGGTTCCCTTTAAAACCCCATCCCCAGGCAGGGGAGGGAGGAGACGGATCTCTGTCTCCTCTCCTCCCTGCCTACCCCCATACTTTGCCTGGTGGGGGCTTGTCTCCACTGACCTCTTTAGGGATGCCTACTCTATCATCCCTATTCTTCTGTTTTCCCGCCAGTCTTCAGTCTTCCTCCCTTTCTCACTAAATCGACCGAGTACACCACAATGCCACCAAATTCTAATCAACGTCTAAATTCTACCGGTTTCCTGTAAATCTCTAAGACAACTAACACTATTAGCTTTTATCTAGCGTATAGCCTCACATGTCTAAATTTAATAACACCAAAATTTTGCCCAACCTATTTGGCCTTTAACACATCTCTTTAGTGTTCAACCCCAACCAGCGATTTCCTAACAGCAATCCCATTAAGCATTAATGTCAAACGCAATTTTTTTTTTCTTTTTTAAATAGATCCTAGCCACTGAAATCCCAGGAAACTAGGTGGCAGGACCTGCCAGAGCAATTTGTTATGATACTGGATACACCTGGCTAGCCTCCACGTGGCAGGGTATGGGCAACGTCGGGCCCCGGCGGCCAATAAGCCGGATAAACAATGGGCACGACATATCACACTGCATAGACACGGCCCACACACTTTCAAGTCTCTGGCTTGACAGTGTACTGTCCTCGCTACAGCGAAACACACGCGGAGATGGGAGAAATCCCAGGTGCTGTCTGACATGAACATACCTTATACTTCATACCTTCACCCATTCGGTCACTTCAAATGGTTGTTTAGTTGAGCCTTAAATTTATTTAAGCTATCAACTTCCACAACAGATGGAAGTCTGTTCCAACAATCAACTACCCACACATCTATTCTACAACTGTCTTTCCTCAATTTGAATCTATGCCCTCTCAGGTTCTTAATCGGAGCAAGAGGAAGAATCCCATCAGCATGCTCAGCAAACAGATGGTGCGTATTATCCACAGTAGAAGTCAAGAACAATATACAGTGGACCCCAGCTTTATTATTGGTTCACTGTATGATCAAATCACTTTACGATAGATGAACTCTCCATAATAAAATACCATTCAGTATACGTGGTAAGTGCCGGTCTTTGTGATCACCTTTGCGAACTGAATTTTAATTCTATTAAACAGAGATTCTAATAAGTGAAAATAGGAGGAATGTTATCCACAGGCTATAAAAGTAAAGATATAAAGAAAAATTTACACTTTATTCGCTTACCAATTAACAAAATTAAACGATATGTGAAAATTGGAAAAATATTTTCCGCACGTTCGCAAAATAAAAATAAATTGACACTTACTTACATAGTTTAATTAATACTGTTATTTTTATTATTTTTTTTTTTTAAGGAGCGTTAACAGCTAAGGCCATATTGCTTCGGGGATATGCGGTGGTTATTCCCTGACCTTTGCACATCATCTGTATTTGATGGTCACGGGCTCGAATCCCGGTCTAATCAAGAAGCGTGTGCTACGAACTGCTGCTCCTGCCCACCTGGCTATGGAGGCGCCATTTAATACTGTAATATATACATATTAACTAATTGATTTTTCTATTCACTGACATTTTTTTGGGGTTGTAAAATTTAAAACAGTAAAAAAGATAAGCTATCAATAACAAAAAACACTGCACGCACAAATTGCAACTAGCAAGATACACACAAGTGAGATACAGAGTAATGAGTTTGCAAAGCGTATGATACTCTCCAGAAATTAAAACAAAAAAATTGAAAACTTACATTAGAGTAACAAATAATTAAAACTCAATTTAATGCAATTAAAAATAGAAAAATTAATTAATAGAATTTTAACGAAAAAATTGCATATTTTCATTCCTGAGATCACGACATACAGTCGAATAGCACTGTCAGCTTCAGGAAAGAAAAATCGTTTTGCATTTTTTTCATTAAAATTCTTTTAATTAATTTTATTTTTAATTATTTGTTACTCTCATGTAAGGTTTTTGATATTTTTGTTTTAATTTCTGGAGAGTATTATATGGAAGTGTTCTGCATACTATATTGAGGTAAACTCCTCTTATTATTTTACAAATATTGATATCAATATAGAACGTATTGAGCATTACAGCTCTGGTTCATAGTATATAATATATGTATGTATATAGCGGATTTGCTAGTTTCTGGCTTGTTGTGCTTTAATTAATATTTTAATAATAAATTATTTTTAATCAATATGTACAATTTCCACCATAAAAATCACCTTTTAGAGAGATAAATAGCTTAGTTATACTGTATAGTGAATATTTCAACTTCAGAAGTCTTGGAACGCACTACCAAAAAACAATGTGTTATTGGGTTCACATTACAATATTTTCACGATACGATGGTGTCTCTGGAATGAATTAATATTGTAAAGCGGGGTCCACTGTATTGATTGGCATGTAGGTGTTACAGACAAGGCAATGGTTAGTTTTTTTCTCATTATTAAAAGCAGATTATTGGGGTTCAATAGTGTTTTTACTACTAAAAATCATATTAGTGATTTCTTTGTACGTTTTTAAGATTAAATTATTAAAAAAGGAAGAGCTTGACCAGTTTTAGCTAAATTCAGAACAGGGTGCCCATTCCAGCTTAGTGAGGTTTTTATTATTTATTTTTTTTTAATAGAGATTCATCTTTGGCTAGTGAAAAAAGTTAGGTTAGTTAACACCAATTTGGGACAGATTCAAGCAGGCTAGTGAAAAAAGGTTAGATTATGTTATGCTGGAGTGCTTACCCTGTTCTGAAGTTTTACGAAGATTTCTTTATCGTTTGTTATATTTCCCAACCTAATCTTAAAAGTTAGGTTAGGAAATAATAGGAAAAGAAAGAAAGATTCTTTATATATGTGTGTGTGTATCATAACGTCAATCAATCACTTAACGCTATGATGTTATCTGTTTTATTCACGCACCAATCAGTATATCGTTCTCGACTTCTACTGCCACTACAGATAATATGCACCATCTATTTACAGAGAATGCAGGGAGAAACTACAATAGTAGCAAACCAGTTTGTCCTGTAATTTTCCTGTTCTTTGCTGTAATTCTTATGTTGGCTTTCTTTACTTTTGCGTTCCCATTGCAATGCCTTAGATTTTATGTGCTTCTTAATCAAGAGCATAATCCCTCCCCATCTTGTCTGTCCTTTCTGCAATGGTCTGCTAGAGTGTCAAGGTGAACAGTTTTGTGCTGCCGAGCTGCTCTTGATGTAGATGGCAGAATATCTCCACTAGGGAAGGACAATGAAAACTTCTATGTGTACGGCAAAAGATGATAATCACAGTGGGTATTGGAGATCAAGGTCAGAGCCTTTCTTGCATAATTTCTACTTATTTATAGAAATCGATATGTGTTATTTCTCTAAAGGCAGAAAAATAGAGATATATTAGTGAGATTCATTTTAACAATATTTTCTGAGGTATATTACTGGATCTGACCACTTCAACGTTCTGAGCACTAACAATGGCGATCTCAATCATGATCACTGTTGTTATTGATCTGGCTGAACCTGAAAGGTAAGTGTGAGATTACCATAGATCCTACTAAAACTACATAAGACTGTTAAACATGTCAAACATTTGCAATTTTCGAATCGACTATCCTGCAAACTTAACTGTTCAATTCCACATGTCCCCTGTTTACAGAACTAAGCTTACAGTCTTATACTGATCCTACAGTAAAGAGCTACTTTATTTATGATTTATTTCTGGATTCCTTGGACCTTGGGAGTTCAGAAGCAAAGCTGAAACTGAACCAATCTTTGATAGGCAAAAATTCCACAGAGAAATGGACACAGATTCAGACACTGGCAGTCATAATCTGCAACCTAAAGTGCACCATACTTGTACAAACAAAGTAAATGTGCAAATCACCTGAGAGGATGGAGAAATCCCTCCAGCTTCTGCTTCAAAAAAAAAGCAAAATACAAAAACCAGATCTATCTCTGAGTCCCCAAAACCAGAAGAGAATACCTGGGGTTCTGATGAGGCCAACATAGAGGACATATACTTCCTTCTAGGCAGCTGGCACTGCCCTGGATAAAATTATCATGACCAGGCTCAAACTTTAGCACGTAATGACAAAGAAAACTGGCAGGATCACTGCTACAACTAGAGAAAAGATAATCCATTATTGGACAATACTTGAACATGATCTACATCTGACTGATCTACACAAAGAAAATCAAATTTTGAGAACAAATTTAAACACAAAAGAGACAGAAATTGAAATACAGAAGCAACAAACTCAATCTTAAGACCTTCTAAAGCATTAAAGAAAACTTGACACAAATGAGGCCATCACAAAAAACTTGGAAAATTAGTTTCAGTCAATCAAAATCAAGGGACTCAGGAAAACCAGACAGACTGGACTGGTAATTGAGATAACCACTAAAGCTAATGCAGACAAAATCAGGAAATCATCCCAAGGTAAATGAGATGGGCTGGAAATGGACAAATCCAAAATCAGGGTTCCAATTTCTCACCTAATTTCTTCATATTCTTTGCACTGAACACGCATAAAGACATCCCTCTTAACTTTATCATGTCCAGTTCCAGATCAGTTCATCATCACAAAGTACACAGTAATATATTTCATTAGGCCATTATTCGCAGAATCACCCCTTCAGTTCTCCCCCATAGCAATCTTGCTACTTTGAGCCTGTTGTTTTGCTGCTCTAGTTTGAAGCATGATTTTCATTTAAATTCAATTTAACTTGGAAAATAATACACTAAGCTGATAGATACCTAAATGTTATAATGCATATTACACTATCAAGTTTAAATTATATGTATTACTCTACACCAGTGGTTCTCAAACTTTTTAATGAGAAGGCACCCCGGCACCAGGTGCAATGGGCACTGGCAGAATATTTTGTAAGGTGGTGCTGTTTCAAATAGTGTATGCGACAGACGGCTCGGCTGTTTCATATATGTAGGTGTATGTACATAAACACTGCGATGCAGTCAGCAATAATTTCATGACGATTTCTAATTTACAGAGTTGCATGAAATT